>NC_071644.1:2217767-2492767 GCF_014839835.1 Dryobates pubescens
GGACCTGCAGCCAGAGACAGGCTGCAGCCACTCTGGGTCCCTTCCCATGCTGCTTTACAGCCTGGTTGCACCACAGGAGAGTTTAAACAACCTGTTGAGACTCTGGAAGGTGATTCAGGCTCCAGGTGAAGCACAGGTTGAATTTTCATGGTATCATGGAATCATAGATTGGTCTGGGTGGGAAGGGACCTCCAAAGCTCATCCAGTCCAACCTCCTCTGCAGTCAGCAGGAGCATCCCCAACTAGATCAGGCTGCCCAGAGCCCTGTCCAGCCTCACCTTGAATATCTCCAGGGATGGAGCCTCAAGCACCTCCCTGGGCAACCTGTTCCAGTGCTCCACCACCCTCATGGTGAAGAACTTCTTCCTCACATCCAATCTCAATCTGCTCTGCTCTAGGTTGAAGCCATTGCCTCTGGTCTGATCTCCACAGGCCCTTTGTATGTAATGCAGACACAAAGGGGATTTGGGGCCTGGCTTGTCTCTGCCCAGGGGGATGGTGCAGGCAGGTGGGGTTTTAGGAGGGTTTGCTGCCAAGGACTCTGTTTTGCTGGGGGTGGATTGCATGGCTGGGAGATGTGGAGGAAGCTGCAGCAAGAGAATCGAAGCCAGCAGGGCCAGGGAGGGGATTCTGCCCCTTTACTCCACTCTGCTGAGACCACAGCTGGAGCTCTGGGTCCAGTTCTGAAGCCTCTGTGCCAGGAAGGATCTGGAGGGGCTGGAAGGTGTCCAGAGAAGAGCCACGAGGAGGAGCAGAGGGCTGGAGCTGCTCTGCTGTGAGCACAGCCTGAGAGAGTTGGGGTTGTGCAGGCTGGGGAGGGGAGATTGAGAGTGGAGATGAGGAAGAAATTCTTTCCATTGAGGGTGGGGAGACTCTGGAACAGGCTGCCCAGGGAGGCTGCGGCTGCCCCCACCCTGGAGGTGTTCAAGGCCAGGCTGGATGAGACCTTAAGCAGCCTGGGCTGGTGGAAGATGTTCCATGGCAGGGGGGTTGGAACAGGCTGATCTTTGAGGTCCCTTCCAACCCAAACCGTTCCAGGATTCTAGGACTGTGAGGGATAACCCTGAAAGCTGCTGGGCTGGCTTCAGCTCTGAGCTGTGCTCCCATTCCTGCCCTCTCTAGGGATGCCAATTTCCTTAGGTGTGGGCAGTTTGGGCTGAAAATCAACCACAGTGGGTTCAAAAATGGATGAATGAGACACCTCCACCTTCTTATCTGCTTGTTCTCTTGAGCAACCTGGAATATTCAGTCTGGAGAAGAGAAGGCTCTGAGGAGACCTCATTGTGGCCTTCCAGGGTCTGAAGGGGGCTCCAAGAAAGCTGGGGAGGGACTTTGGAGGGTGTCAGGGAGGGATAGGACTGGGGGGGATGGAGCAGAACTAGAAGTGGGGAGATTGAGATTGGCTGTGAGGAAGAAGTTGTTCCCCAGGAGGGTGGTGAGAGCCTGGCACAGGTTGCCCAGGGAGGTGGTGGAAGCCTCCTGCCTGGAGGTGTTTGCAGCCAGGCTGGAGGTGGCTGTGAGCAACCTGCTGTGGTGTGAGGTGTCCCTGCCCATGGCAGGGGGTCGGAGCTGGCTGAGCCTTGAGCTCCCTTCCAGCCCTGACAATTCCCTGATTCTGTGGATGCCCTGCAGGCTTCCCTGCAGCTTTGTGCACCTCCACATGAGCTACAAACCTGAGCCCGTGCCTTGCCAGCTGGAATGCTCTCTTTTGGATGGCCTCATGCACCTGTGGGGGGCTTTTGGTTGGAAAGCAAGCAAGCAAACCCAGCCCAGATGCTCTCCTGTGCCCTTACACCGTGCCCCACGAGGTCTGGCCCTTTCATTTGGGGTCTGCAGCCCTGCCACGATGCCACAGGCAGCGAATGTTCGGTGCCTTCCTGGAAGGTCCTTCCAAAAAGCCCTCAGGAGATGCTACATAGAATTACACAGAATAAACCAGGTGATTATAATAATGATGATTGGAATAGAATAGAATAGAATAGCATGGAATAGAATAGAATAGACCAGGTTGGAAGAGACCTTCAAGATCATCCAGTCCAACCCATCAACCAATCCAACACCACCTAAACAACTAACCCATGGCACCAAGCACCCCATCAAATCTCCTCCTGAACACCTCCAGGGATGGGGACTCCACCACCTCCCTGGGCAGCCCATTTCAATGGCCAATCTCTCTCTCTGTGTGGAACTTCTTCCTAACCTCCAGCCTAAACCTCCCCTGGCACAGCTTGAGACTGTGTCCTCTTGTTCTGGGGCTGGGTGCCTGGGAGAAGAGACCAACCCCCAGCTGGCTACAACCTCCCTGCAGGGAGTTGGAGAGAGCAAGAAGGTCTCCCCTGAGCCTCCTCTTCTGCAGGCTAAGCAACCCCAGCTCCCTCAGCCTCTCCTCCCAGGGCTGTGCCCCAGACCCCTCCCCAGCTTTGTTGCCCTTCTCTGGACACCTTCCAGCATCTCAACCTCCTTCCTAACCTGAGGAGCCCAGAACTGGACACAGGACTCAAGGTGTGGCCTAACCAGTGCAGTGTACAGGGGCAGAATGACCTCCCTGCTCCTGCTGGCCACACTGTTCCTGATGCAGGCCAGGATGCCATTGGCCCTCCTGGCTGCCTGGGCACACTGCAGGCTCATGTTCAGCCTACCATTGACCAGCACCCCCAGGTCCCTCTCTGCCTGGCTGCTCTCAGCCACTCTGCCCCCAGCCTGTAGCACTGCCTGGGATTGTTGTGGCCAATGTGCAGCCCCTGGCACTTGGATGTGTTCAATCTCCTGCCCTTGGCCTCTGCCCCTCTGCCCAGCCTGGCAAGGTCCCTCTGCAAGAGCTCTCCTGCCCTCTAACAGCTCAACTCCTGCCCCCAGCTTGGGGTCAGCTACAAATTTACCGCTGATGGACTCAATGCCCTCCTCCAGATCATCAATAAAGACATTGACCAGGCTGGGGCCCAGCACTGATCCCTGGGGCACACCACTGGTGCCTGGCTGCCAGCTGGCTGTGGCACCATTCCCCACCACTCTCTGGGCTCAGCCAGTTCCTAACCCAATGTTGGGCCACGGCTTGGAGACCTCCCAAAGCCTTCCCCGGGAGGATACCAGCAGAGGGCATCCCCAGCCCAGCTGCATCGCCCCAGCTACAGGGATCTCTATAAATACCTTGAGTCCTCCTCCCTTCCCCCCCCCTCCCCCTGCCGCCGTGGAATGGCTCTGTTTAAACCCCCACCCTCCCTCCACGCACATCACGTCTGCCCCGCACCACCCACGAGCCCTCAGCACCCTGCAGCTGATGCTCAAACGCCAAAGGTTTTGAATTCCTTGAAAAAGTCGCTGTTCACACCCAGAAAAACCAGTTGGCTGAGCTGCTCTGCCCTTGTGCTTGGCAGAGCCCCACGGGGAGGCTGCCAGGCTGCACGGGGAGGGGGTTGGAGGCTTGGCTGGGGCTGAGATTTGCATTCAAAACACGGTGCAGGGATCAGAGAATCGGCAGGGCTGGAAGGGAGCTCAGGGCTCAGCCAGCTCCAACCCCCTGCCATGGGCAGGGACACCTCACACTGCAGCAGGTTGCTCACAGCCACCTCCAGCCTGGCTGCAAACACCTCCAGGCAGGAGGCTTCCACCACCTCCCTGGGCAGCCTGTGCCAGGCTCTCACTACCCTCCTGGCCAACAACTTCTTCCTCACAGCCAATCTCAGTCTCCCCACTTCTAGTGCTGTTCCATCCCCCCCAGTCCTATCCCTCCCTGACACCCTCCAAAGTCCCTCCCCAGCTTTCTTGCAGCCCCCTGCAGATCCTGGAAGGCCACAATGAGGTCTCCTGGAAGCCTTCTCCTCTCCAGCCTGCACAACCCCAACTCCCTCAGTCTGTCCTCACAGCAGAGCAGCTCCAGCCCTCTGCTCCTCCTCGTGGCCCTTCTCTGAACACCTTCCAGCCCCTCCAGATCCTGCCTGGCACAGAGGCTCCAGAACTGGACACAGAGCTCCAGCTGTGGTCCTAGCAGAGAGGGAGAATCCCCTCCCTGGCCCTGCTGGCCACACTTCTCTTGCTGCAGCCCAGGCTCTGCTTGGCTCTCTGGGCTGCAAGTGCACTCTGAGAGCTCCTGCTGAGCTTCTCCTCCCCTAGCACCCCCAAGGCTCTCTCCTCAGGGCTGCTTTCCAGCCAGTCCCTGCCCAGCCTGGATTTGTGCCTGGGATTGCCTCCACCCAGCTGCAGGACCCTGCCCTTGGTCTTGTTGACCCTCCTGAGGTTGGCTTGTGCCCAGCTCTCCAGCCTGTCCAGGTCCCTCTGGATGGATCCCTTCCCTCCAGCTGTCTGCTGCACCACACAGCTTGGTGTCAGCAGCAACCCTGCTGAGGGGGCACTCAGTGCCACTGTCCATGGCACCCACAGAGATGCTGAACAAGACATGATGCCCAAAGATTCCTTCTAGTGGGATTAGCTCTGTGGAACCACTGGTGGGTGACCCCCACCCTGCACTGAGCCATCTTCAGTCCTTGGTGGGTGAACAAAACTATTCTGCTGGGCTTTCTGCTTTGGAGGGCTGGAGACAGAAGGTGCATGGAATTTCCTGCAAGCAAGGAGCTGGCAAAGCATCCTGAACCCTTGCAGGTGTTTGCAGTCCTGCTGCACCTTGCCAGGAGGGGGTGAGGGGCTTGGGGAAGGCTTTTGCTTGCATAGAATCATAGAATCAGGAGGGTTGGAAAAGACCTCAGAGATCAGCAAGTCCAAGCTGTCACCCAACACCTCCTGACAACTAAACCATGGCTCCAAGGGCCACATCCAAGCCTTTTTTTGAGCACCTCTAGGCACATGGGGACTCCACCACCTCCCTGGGCAGCACATTCCAATGGCCAATTACTCTCTCTGGGAAGCTCTTCACCTCCAGCCTAAACCTCCCCTGGCGCAGCTTGAGACTGTGTCCTCTTGTTCCAGCCAGGCCTCCCTCTGGCCTGGCAGTGGAGCTGATCAGCAGGCTGAGAGTGTATTTTTAATCTGCTCCTTATTTTTAATTTCTTTATTTTGGGGTTGTTGTTTCACCTCCCAGCCCCCCAGGGTGACCCAACCCTACTGACGCCGGCACCCAGCCCTGGCTGAGTCAGTGCCGCCGGCTCGCTGGGCACCACGCCGATGCCAGCCCTCCTGCAGCAGCTCTCTCCTCCTTTCTCCCTTCATCGAGTGCAGGGTGAGTTTTGGGGGGGCTGGAGGCACCCTAAGAGTACCAGGGAGGTGAATCCCCTGGGGGTGCATCGCTGCACCCTTGCAAACCCTGCAGTGCATTGCTGCTGGGGTGCTGCAAAGAGAAACGCAAGTGGCAACTCCCTCCTTCCTTCCCTCCCTCTCCCTCCTTCCTTCCTTCCTTCCCTCCCTCCCCCTCCTTCCTTCCTTCCTCTCCCTCCCTCCCTCCTTCCCTCCCTCTCCCTCCCTCCTTCCTTCCTTCCCTCCCTCTCCCTCCTTCTTTCCTTCCCTCTCCCTCCTTCTTTCCTTCCCTCTTCCTCCCTCCCTCCTTCCCTCCTTCTCCCTCCCTCCTTCCCTCCTTCTCCCTCCTTCCTTCCCTCCCTCTCCCTCCTTCCTTCCTTCCCCCTCCCTCCTTCCTTCCTTCCTTCCTTCCTTCCTTCCTTCCTTCCTTCCTTCCTTCCTTCCTTCCTTCCTTCCTTCCTTCCTTCCTTCCTTCCTTCCTTCCTTCCTTCCTTCCTTCCTTCCTTCCTTCCTTCCTTCCTTCCTTCCTTCCTTCCTTCCTTCCTTCCTTCCTTCCCTCTCCTTCCTTCCTTCCCTCTCCTTCCTTCCCTCTCCTTCCTTCCTTCCCTCTCCTTCCTTCCTTCCCTCTCCTTCCTTCCTTCCTTCCCTCTCCTTCCTTCCTTTCTTCCCTCTCCCTCTCTCCTACCTTCCCTCTCCCTCCTTCCTTCCTTCCCTCTCCCTCCTTCCTTCCTTCCCTCTCCCTCCTTCCTTCCTTCCCTCTCCCTCCTTCTTTCTATCGAGTGCAGGGTGAGTTTTTGGGGGGGCTGCAGGCACCCTATGGTTACCAGGGAGGTGAATCCCCTGGGGGTGCATCGCTGCATCCTTGCAAACCCTGCAGGTGCATTGCTGCTGGGGTGCTGCAAAGAGAAATGCAAGTGGCCTGCAAAAGGGGTGTGTGAGGGGGATTTGGGTGATCTTTGCACTACTTTTTTGGGGGTGCAATATCCCCTCACCGTTTGGAGAGGGCTTTCAATCCTTGCTGAGAGGTTTCTGGGGGCGGGGAGAGGAGAAGTTGATTTGCTATTGAGATGCAGCCTGCCACACCAAGCTAAAAATAGCTTCCATCTCCGTGATGAGAGGCTGCCAAAGCAGCAATGAAAATCTGTCTCAGTCCCCTCAGGATCTGCTCAGGATCTTCCCCTTCCAAGTCCTGGGATAATGTCCTCTCCACCGTGATGCTCAGGTCCCGCTCCCTCCTGCACCAACGCTTTCTTGGCAGGGCTTCGGCACCTCCGTGGGCAGCAGCACCCTGGCATCACCCAGAGGGAAAGGAGCTGGTTTGGGGTTTGGCTGCCTCCAAGCCATTTGAAGGGCACTGGGATGTGGGTTTTTTTTTCCCCCCCTTTGCTGGGCTTGTTCAGCTGGTTTGGAGCTGCAATAAACCCAGCAGCTGTTAAGTGTGTTTGCAGAGGGGTGTTTTGCAGCAGGGCAGGGCCGGGCCGGGCCGGGGTGTGCCGGCAGGTAACACTCTGACAGCAGCCGAAAACTCCTTTTCCCAGCAAGAAAACCTTTGCCAGCAAGAAAACAAACAACCTTCCCAGTAAGAAAAGCTATTTTTTTCCCCTTCAGCAAGGAAAAGTCCTCCTCAGCAAGAAAACCTCTTCTTTTTCCAGCAAGGAAAAGGTCTTTCCCAGCAAGGAAAAGGTCTTTCCCAGCAAGAAAACCTTCTTTTTCCAGCAAGGAAAAGTCCTTCCCATCAAGGAAAGATCTTTCCCAGCAAGGAAAAGTCCTTCCCAGCAAGGAAAAGTCCTTCCCAGCAAGGAAAAGGCTTTCCCAGCAAGAAAACCTTCTTTTTCCAGCAAGGAAAAGTCCTTCCCATCAAGGAAAGATCTTTCCCAGCAAGGAAAAGTCCTTCCCAGCAAGGAAAAGTCCTTCCCAGCAAGGAAAAGTCCTTCCCAGCAAGAAAACCTTCTTTTTCCAGCAAGGAAAAGTCCTTCCCAGTGAGGAAAAGTCTTTCCCAGCAAGAAAACCTTCCTTTTCCATCAAGAAAAGGTCTTCCCCATCAAGAAAACCTTTTTCCAGCAAGGAAAAGTCCTTCCCAGCAAGGAAACCTCTTTATTCCCAGCAAGGAAAAGTCCTTCCCAGCAAGAAAAGGTCTTTCCCAGCAAGGAAACCTTCTTTTCCCAGCAAGGAAAAGTCCTTCCCAGCAAGGAAAAGACTTTCCCAGCAAGGAAACCTTCTTTTTTCCCAGCAAGAAGAGGTCCTTCCCAATAAGAAAGCCCTTTTTATCCAGCAAGGAAAAGGCCTTCCCAGCAAGAAAAAGTCCTTCCCAGCAAGGAAACCTTCTTTTTTCCAGCAAGGAAACCTCTTTTTTCCCAGCAAGGAAAAGTCCTTCCCAGCAAGAAAAGGTCTTTCCCAGCAAGGAAACCTTCTTTTTTCCCAGCAAGAAGAGGTCCTTCCCAATAAGAAAGCCCTTTTTATCCAGCAAGGAAAAGGCCTTCCCAGCAAGAAAAAGTCCTTCCCAGCAAGGAAACCTTCTTTTTTCCAGCAAGGAAAAGTCCTTCCCAGCAAGGAAACCTCTTTTTTCCCAGCAAGGAAAAGTCCTTCCCAGCAAGAAAAGGTCTTTCCCAGCAAGGAAACCTTCTTTTTTCCCAGCAAGAAGAGGTCCTTCCCAATAAGAAAGCCCTTTTTATCCAGCAAGGAAAAGGCCTTCCCAGCGAGAAAAGGTCTTCCCCAGCAAGCAAACCTCTTTATTTCCCCATCAGAAAAGGTCCTTCCCAGCAAGAAAAAGTCCTTCCCAATAAGAAAACCTTTGTTTTCAGCAAGGAAAAAGTAACTCCCAGTAAGAAAACTTCCTTTTTTCCCAGTGAGAAAAGCTCCTTCCCTGCAAGAAGAGGTCTTTCCCAGCAAGGAGAGGTCCTTCCCAGCAAGATCACATCCCCAAGCTCGGATGCAGTAGGTACATACATACATAGGTAGGAGGGGTGTGGGATGCTGCAGCGAAGCTGCTTGCGCCGCCCTAACTTAGCCTTTTCTGTTGTAAAGTGTAATTTGGGGGAATTTTGGGGAAGTTACACCTGAATGGGGGATGTGGAGGTGTGGGCTTTGGGGCTTGCTAGCCTCGAAAGCAGTGGGTTGGAGGGCAAATACCCCGGAGGGAAGGTGGGGGGGGAGAAAAAAAGCCTCTGGAAAAAAATTGGAAGCTCCTGGGTTGGTTTGTGTGCAGGCAGCGAGAGGGTTAATGAATCGTTCTGGCATATGAGGGGTTAATAGGGGAGGAGGAGGGGGGCAAATCCTGCTGGGGAGGGGGCTCTGTGTCTGTGTGTGGGGTTATTTATTAGGATTGGGAAGCGCAGGGATGTAAATCAAAGCTGTGTGGGAAGAAGAGGAGGAGGAGGTGGTGGTGGGGGAGAGGCAGTTACACCTGAATGGGGATCACAGTATCACCAAGGTTGGAAGAGACCTCAGAGGTCATTGAGTCCAAGCTGTCACCACAGACCTCATGACTAGACCATGGCACCAAGGGCCACATCCAAGCCCCTCCTGAATACCTCCAGGGATGGGGACTCCACCACCTCCCTGGGCAGCACATTCCAATGGTGAACGACTCTCTCAGGGAAGAACTTTCTCCTCACCTCCAGCCTAAACCTCCCCTGGCACAGCTTGAGACTGTGTCCTCTTGTTCTGGTGCTGGGTGCCTGGGAGAAGAGACCAACCCCCACCTGGCTACAACCACCTTTCAGATAGTTGTAGAGAGCAATGAGGTCACCCCTGAGCCTCCTCTTCTGCAGGCTAAGCAACCCCAGCTCCCTCAGCCTCTCCTCCCAGGGCTGTGCTCCAGACCCCTCCCCAGATTTCTTGCCCTTCTCTGGACACCTTCCAGCAGCTCAACCTCTTTCCTAACCTGAGGAGCCCAGAACTGGACACAGGACTCCAGGTGTGGCCTGAGCAGTGCTGAGCACAGGGCACAAGGACTTCCCTGCTCCTGCTGGCCACACTGTTCCTAATGCAGGCCAGGATGCCCTTGGCCTTCTTGGCCCCCTGGGCACCCTGCTGGCTCATGTTTAGGCGGCTGTCATTCAATGCACCCCCAGGTCCCTCTCTGCCTGGCTGCTCTCAGCCACTCTGTCCCCAGCCTGTAGCTCTGCATGGGGTTGCTGTAGCCAAAGTGCAGCTCCTGGCACTTGGACTTGTTGCGTTGGTTTGGGATGTGGAGGTGTGGGGTTTGGGGCTTGCTAGCCTTGAAAGCAGCGGTTTGGAGGGCAAATATCCCAGAGGGAAGGTGGGGGGGGGGTGAAGGAAAACAAGCCTCTGGAGAAGAGTTGGAAGCTCCCTGAGTTGGTTTGTGTGCAGGCAGCGAGAGGGTTAATGAATCGCTCTGGCATACGAGGGGTTAATAGGGGAGGAGAAGGGGGGCAAATCCTGCCGGGGAGGGGGCTCTATGTGTGTGTGTGAGGGGGGTTATTTATTAGGACTGGGAAGCGCAGAGATGTAAATCAGAGCTGTGTGGGAAGAAGAGGAGGAGGAGGAGGAGGAGGGGAGAGGGAGGGAGATGCTGCCCCAAATCCCAGCATCCCTCGCTGCAGCCGCTGGACCGCGGCTCCCGCTCGGCCGCCGGCCCTGGGCTGAGGGGCTGTGGGGTGGGTTGGGTGCCTCCCCCTCCCCACCCCGGGCACCCCGTTGTGGTGGGTGGGCGCCGCTGCAGCTGGGCTGCGGGGAGCCGGGTCCGTTCCCTCTCGTCGCCTCCCCGCCCGGGGCCGGCGGGGGGAACCTTGCGCGGCCGATGCGGACACAAAGCCGGAGGAGACGCGGCCTTCCCAGGTCAGCCGGAATCCTGCCTTCCCTTCCCCAAACTCCCCGAATCCCTGTAAATCCTGACGGGAAGGCGCCGGGGAAGGGATTTGTGTCGGTTTCATGGCGTGCCGGGGCGAGGAGGAGGGAGGGCGAGGAGGAGGAGGAGGAGGTCACCCTTCGCCTCCCCGCTGCCTCCCCAGCGCTTGGCGGCTTTTGTTCGCTGCCCTGCGTCCGGCTGTGGAAACAGCAAGGAGAAGGGAATCGCTTTGGAGTATTTGGGTTAAAAAAAGAGCAAGTTTGGGGAGGGGAGAGGCGGAAATCGTTGCCCACACCCAGTCCTTTGCTGCTTTCCCCCACCCCCCGCCTTGGTTTCTGCAGGAGCTCACCGCGGGGCGGGGGGTTGCGAACCTTGCCCGCGGGGGTGGTTGGCTTTCCCGCTGGGCTTCGGAGCACCTGCTGGGAGCCGAGAGGTTTGCGAGGGGGAGGTGGGGAAGTGACAGCTTCCTCCCGGAGAAATTGGACAGCGAGGAAAGGGCAAATTGCCCTCCCGCTGGAAGTGCGCTGGGCTGCGCTGCGCTTTGCCTGGGTGCCAAGAGGGTGAAGGGGCTGCAATGTTCCGCCCCCCCTGCTTAATTATTACTCCATTAATTATTTATGTCGAATAATATTACTAGCATCAGTTTAGTGCTTGTTTAGTAATAGGCTATGAAGGCCTATTTATTACTGGCATCAGTTTATTTGTTTATTAATAGGCTATTAAAGCCTATTTATTATTAGCATCAGTTTGCTTATTAGCGGGCTGTTAAGACCTATTTATCATTAGCATCAGTTTATTAATAGGCTGTTAAAGCCTGTTTATTATTAGCATCAGTTTGCTGTTTATCAACAGTCTATTAAATTTGTTATTAAGGCTTAAATAAGTCTATTATATACAAGCCTATTAAATAAGTCTATTATAATGTATAGATAAGTCTATTAAGTTTATTATTAATGCTTAAATAAGTCTATTATATAAAAGTCTATTAAATAAGTCTATTAAGTGTATTAATAATGCTTAAATAAGTCTATTACATACAAGTCTATTATAATGTATAGATAAGTCTGTTAAGTTTATTATTAATGCTTAAATAAGTCTATTAAATAAAAGTCTATTAAATAAGTCTATTATAATGTATAGATCAGTCTATTAAGTTTATTATTAATGCTTAAATAAGTCTATTAAATAAAGGTCTATTATGGTGTATAGATAAGTATATTAAGTTTATTAATAATGTTTATACAAGTCTAGTATTAATGTTTATGATTAATGTCAAGTTAATACTAATTTTAATACTGATATTAATACAAGTCTATTATTAATGCTTATTATAATGTCAAGCTAATACTAATTTTAATGCTAATATTAATGTTGTTAATGTTTATTAGTAATGTTTCTACAAGTCTATTAAATAAGTCTATGATAATGTTGAAATAAGTCTATTAAATTCATCATTGATGTTGAAAGAAGTCTATTATATAGCTAAGTCTATTAAATAAGTCTAATATAGTGTTTTAATAAGTCTATTAAATTTATTATTAATGTTTCAGAATAAATGATTATTATTATCATTATCATCATCATTATCATTATTATCATCATCATTATCATCATCATCATTATCATTATTATCATTCTCATTACTATTATAATTACCATTATAATAATAATTATTATTAATATTTAATAATAATTATTATTAATATTTAAGAATTACTAAATACTTAAGAATAATTGAATATCCAATCCCCTTTGTTACATCTTTTGAGTGCTGTTTCATTCCTCAGACCACTTAATTATTTCCTTGTTTTAGTGACAGTCTCTTATATTAAGACCACTTCATTACTTTTTGTTTCTAATTAATAATCCCCTAATAACACAAATTGATTTATTTTATAACACTTTAGTGTCAAGCCCACTTTATTTTTGGTGACAGCTGCTTATTGGCACCAGTTATTAATGAATTCATTTAGCAACAGCCTCCTAAGGGCCAGTTTGCTGTTCACCTTTTAGAATGCTTAAATATCAACCCCCCTTTATTGGCTGTTTTTAATGCTGGTGGTTTAATATTAAGGCCACTTGATTAATTATCTTGTAGTAACAGGCTCTTAGGACCAGCTTAATATTCATTTTTTTAGAGTACTTAAATGTGAAACCCATTTTATTAGTTGCTTTTATTGACAGTTTAAGAACAGATGATTATTATCATCAGTGGTGTCGGAGCGGTTGGAGAGCGGCCAGGTAGAGAGGGACCTGGGGGTGCGGGTAGATGGTAGGCTGAACATGAGCCTGCAGTGTGCCCAGGTGGCCAAGAAGGCCAAGGGCATCCTGGCCTGCAGCAGGAGCAGTGTGGCCAGCAGGAGCAGGGAAGTCCTTGTGCCCTGTGCTCAGCGCTGCTGAGGCCACACCTGGAGTCCTGTGTCCAGTTCTGGGCTCCTCAGGTTAGGAAAGAGGTTGAGCTGCTGGAAGGTGTCCAGAGAAGGGCAAGAAAGCTGGGGAGGGGTCTGGAGCACAGCCCTGGGAGGAGAGGCTGAGGGAGCTGGGGTTGCTTAGCCTGGAGAGGAGGAGGCTCAGGGGAGACCTTCTTGCTCTCTGCAACTCCCTGAAGGGAGGTTGGAGCCAGGTGGGGGTTGGTCTCTTCTCCCAGGCAGGAACCCAGCACCAGAACAAGAGGACACAGTCTCAGGCTGCACCAGGGGAGGTTTAGGCTGGATGTTAGGAAGAAGTTCTACACAGAGAGAATGATTGCCCATTGGAATGGGCTGCCTGGGGAGGTAGTGGAGTCCCCATCATTGGAGGTGTTCAGGAGGAGACTTGATGGGGTGCTTGGTGCCAGGGCTTAGTTGATCAGGTGGCGTTGGATTAGTTGATAGGTTGGACACGATGATCTTGAAGGTCTCTTCCAACCTGGTCTATTCTATTCTATTCCATGCTATTCTATTCTATTCTATTCCAATCATCATTATTATAATCATCATCATTATAATTATCATAATTATTATTATCATCATCATCATTATTATCATTATTATTATATCTTTACTATATTAAGACCAGTTTATTATGTATTTGTGCTAATACTTTAGTGTCAAAGCCACTTTATTAGTAACTTTTAATGATAAACCACCAGTTTATAATTAATTATTAATTTAGTATTATGTATTAATATTTAATATATTTATTATTATTTTAACATTAATTTAATATTCTTTACTATTAATTTAATATTATTTAATATTTATGTATTAATATTATTTATTATTTTATCTATTATTATTAGCCTCTTAAGACCACTTAATTTCTTGTTGCTAATACTGGAGGACCAAGCACCACTTTATTAGTTGCTTTTAGTGAGCATTTAAGACCAGATTATTATTGGTTATTCATTAATTATCATTTATTAATTTTTACTGCTTTTATGATGTATTATCTTAATTATTATTAGCCTCTTAAGCCCACTTTATTTACTGTTGCTAATACTTGCGGCTCAAACACCACTTTACTACCTCTAGTAATAGCCTTAATCAACCCCAATTTATAATTGATTTTAGATGCTAATTTAGTGTTAAACCTCCTTCATTAAACCCAGATTAATTATTTTAGGTCCTAATTTAGTATTAAAACCTCTTTATTATTGATTAGCAATTTTTTTTAGTAGCAGCCTATGATTAATCCCAGCTTCTTATTTGTTGATAATACTTTAGTCTCACCCCCACTTCATTTCTCAAGACAACTTTATTATTAAGCCCAGCTTATTAATTTTTAATAAGTTGAGTATTAGACCCACTTGATGATTATTTTTTTTAACCCCAGTTTATTATTAAAAGTAATATATTAATAATTATTCATAATAATGGAACACTAGGCCCCCCCTTGATGATTTATTTTGCCAACTCTTTTACTCTTCCACCCTTTGGATTGCTTACTTCTAACACTGCTTTACTCTTAGGCCCACTGAGTGAAGGAGTCCCTAATAACTCCATTATTAAGCCAAGTTTAACCTTTATTTTTCCCATAGGGATTTATTAAGTGTATTTAATTTGGGGTCAGTCCTAATGAAATAGGTTTAATTTAATTCTAATTATTAAAATTAGATTTTAATGGGAATATTTATTTGAAATGATAAATATATTTCTTTGAAATGATAGTTAAATCTATTTATTAATAAAGTCTATTAAGTCTAGTCTGTTTATTAAGTCTAGTCTGTTTATTAAGTCTAGTCTGTTTATTAAGTCTAGTCTGTTTATTAAGTCTAGTCTGTTTATTAAGTCTGTTTATTATTTATTCTGTTTATTAAGTGTATTTATTCTGTTTATTAAGTGTATTTATTCTGTTTATTAAGTGTATTTATTCTGTTTATTAAGTGTATTTTGTCTGTTTATTAAGTCTATTTAGTCCATTTATTAGTTAAATCCATTTATTAGTTAAATCCATTTAAACTAATAGTTAAATCTATTTATTAGCTAAATCTATTTAAGCTAATAGTTGCCCCTTTGGGCTTCCAAGTGGTGGTTGCCCCTTTTGGCTTCCAAGTGATGGTTGCCCCTTTTGGCTTCCAAGTGATGGTTGCCCCTTTTGGCCTTCCAGTGATGGTTGCCCCTTTGGGCTTCCAAGTGATGGTTGCCCCTTTGGGCTTCCAAGTAATGGTTGCCCCTTTTGGCTTCCAAGTAATGGTTGCCCCTTTTGGCTTCCAAGTGATGGTTGCCCCTTTTGGCCTTCCAGTGATGGTTGCCCCTTTTGGCTTCCAAGTGGTGGTTGCCCCTTTGGGCTTCCAAGTAATGGTTGCCCCTTTGGGCTTCCAAGTGGTGGTTGCCCCTTTTGGCTTCCAAGTGATGGTTGCCCCTTTTGGCTTCCAAGTGATGGTTGCCCCTTTTGGCCTCCAGGTGATGGTTGCCCCTTTTGGCCTCCAGGTGATGGTTGCCCCTTTTGGCCTCCAGGTGATGGTTGCCCCTTTTGGCCTCCAGGTGATGGTTGCCCCTTTTGGCCTCCAGGTGATGGTTGCCCCTTTTGGCCTCCAGGTGATGGTTGCCCCTTTTGGCCTCCAGGTGATGGTTGCCCCTTTTGGCCTCCAGGTGATGGTTGCCCCTTTTGGCCTCCAAGTGATGGTTGCCCCTTTGGGCCTCCAAGTGGTGGTTGCCCCTTTGGGCTTCCAAGTGGTGGTTGCCCCTTTGGCCTTCCAGTGATGGTTGCCCCTTTTGGCCTTCCAGTGATGGTTGCCCCTTTTGGCTTCCAAGTAATGGTTGCCCCTTTTGGCCTTCAAGTAATGGTAAAATCTATTTATTTAAACTAATAGTTGAACCTTTAAAGTTTATTTTGAGTAATAGTTGAGCCCTTTAAATGTATTTTAAGTAATAGTTGGGCCCTTTAAATGTATTTTAAGTAATAGCTGAGCCCTTTAAATGCATTTTAAGTAATAGCTGAACCTTTAAATGTATTTTAAGTGATAGTTGAGGCCCTTTAAATGTATTTTAAGTAACAGTTAAATCTATTTGTTTTAAATAATGACTTATTAAATGTATTCAGTTTCCTCTTAATGCTACTTTATTAACCTCCCCTTCAGGATGTGGTTTTTTTTCCCCCCCCTCTCATTTTACCTGGGTCTTACATTTATTTTACTCCTAGTTCAATCCCTTTAACTTACTTTTTAATTCTAGTGAAATCTGTTTATTTTCAATAATGGCTTATTAAATGTATTTAATTTCCTTTTAATGGTACTTTATTATCCCCCCTCCCCCTTCAGTATATGTTTTGTCTCCCATTTTATCTGGGTTTTAGCCTGGTGCTTAGTTGCAGAGAGCAATTTTTGTTGCAGAGAGCAATTTTTGTTGCAGAGAGCAATTTTGGCCCCTAAATAGCAGCAGGAAAAGTGAAATGCTGCATTTTTTGTGGGGGGGTGTGTGTAACCCTCATTAATTTAGGGAGTTCCTGAACAAGTGGTTGCAAAACAGGAGGAGAAATTGAGAATATTGGGTTGTCTATAGGGAGGGCTTAACATGGAAGGGTTAGGGGGGGCAGGGAGGGTGCAGCAAGGAGCCAGAGGGCTTCCCCAACCTAAATCCCTGCTGGGATATAATGGAATGATTTTTATTTTGCCCTATAGAATCAATAAGGTTGGAAAAGAGCTCAGAGATCAGCAAGTCCAAGCTGTCACCCAGCACCTCATAACTAACTAAACCATAGCTCCAAGTGCCACATCCAATCCCCTCTTGAACACCTCCAGGGATGGGGACTCCACCACCTCCCTGGGCAGCACATTCCAATGGTCAACAACTCTCTCTGGGAAGAACTTTCTCCTCACCTCCAGCCTAAACCTCCCCTGGCACAGCTTGAGACTGTGGCCTCTTGTTCTGGGGCTGGCTGCCTGGCTGGGAGAAGAGACCAACCCCCACCTGGCTACAACCTCCCTTCAGGGAGTTGCAGAGAGCAAGAAGGTCTCCCCTGAGCCTCCTCCTCTGCAGGCTAAGCAACCCCAGCTCCCTCAGCCTCTCCTCCCAGGGCTGTGCTCCAGACCCCTCCCCAGCTTTGTTGCCCTTCTCTGGACACCTTCCAGCAGCTCAACCTCTTTCCTAAGCTGAGGAGCCCAGAACTGGACACAGGACTCCAGGTGTGGCCTAAGCAATGCTGAGCACAGGGCACAAGGACTTCCCTGCTCCTGCTGGCCACACTCTTCCTGCTGCAGGCCAGGATGCCCTTGGCCTTCTTGGCCCCCTGGGCACACTGCTGGCTCCTGTTCAGCTGCTGCCAACCACTACCCCCAGGTCCCTCTCTGCCTGGCTGCTCTCAGCCACTCTGCCCCCAGCCTGTAGCACTGCCTGGGGTTGTTGTGGCCAAAGTGCAGCCCCTGGCACTTGGACTTGTTCAATGCCATCCTGTTGGGCTCTGCCCTTCTGTCCAGCCTGGCAAGGTCCCTCTGCAGAGCTCTCCAACCCTCTAACAGCTCAACTCCTGCCCCCAGCTTGGTGTCTGCTGCACATTCACTGCTGATGGACTCAATGCCCTCCTCCAGATCTTCAATAAAGATATTGACCAGGCTGGGGCCCAGCACTGATCCCTGGGGCACACCACTGGTGCCTGGCTGCCAGCTGGCTGTGGCACCATTCCCCACCACTCTCTGGGCTCAGCCTCCAGCCAGTTCCTAGCCCAGCTCAGAGAGCTGCTGCCAAGCCAGGGGCTGACAGCTTGGCCAGGAGCTTGCTGTGGGGGATGGTGGCAAAGGCCTTGCTGCAGCCCAGGCAGGCTGTGGGGCAGCCCTCTGGGGCTATTTACAACTGAAAGCCAAGGGGCTGGGTAGGATGTGGTAGGGACCAGTGTCTGAGTGTGGGCTGGTGGAGGGGGTGGCTGGCAGCCAGCCCTGCCAGCTGGGCCCTGTCGCTCTGGCCTGGTAGCTAAAAATAGCCAAAATAAACCCAAATGGGTGTCAGAGCCTGCAGGGCTCAGCAGATGCTGCTGCTCTTCTGCCTCTATTTAGAGCCTGCTCAGTTTATTTTTCCCCTTCCCATCCAGGTCAGGAGGGAGATGAGGCTGAACCCTCACCCTGGGATGCTGCTTCCAGCTGGGAATCCTATGGATTTCAATCTGGTTTTGTGTTCCCATGGATCATATCACATCCTGACATCCTCCTTGCATTGTCCCACAGCCCTTTTCCTGCCACCCCAGGCTGGTTTGGGAGCATTTCCCTGTAGGGCAGCTCCTTCCCCTTCATCCCATGGGATGTGTTTTGCTGCTGGGATGCTCCCACCCCTGCCAGCAGCTTTGCTTTGGGGGAAAAATACACAGAATAACCATTTTTGCTCTAATTTAGCAAAGTTTGGGGAATCCTAGGGATTTAAATCCACTTTCCCCCCTCCCCCCATGCATAATATCCCTGAATCCTTCATGGATTATCCTGCATTGCCACATCCTTCTTGGATTATCCCACAGCCCTTTTTCTGCCACCCCAGGCTGGTTTGGGAGCATTTCCCTGTAGGGCAGCTCATTCCCCTTCATCCCATGGGATGTGTTTTGCTGCTGGCATGCTTCTACCCCTGCCAGCAGCTTTCCCTTGGGGGAAAAACCCCCACAAAATAACCATTTTGCCTCTAATTTAGCAAAGTTTGGGGTGGATTGGTTTGTGCTTCTCAGGGCCAGGTGTGTTCCTGACAGGCCAAGTGGCCAACCCTGGGGCAAGTGAGCAGCCCTGGGTCAAACTGGGCTTGATGAGGAGCTTGTGTCAGCTGTCAGAATGGAAAGAGACCTTCTCCTTACCCTGCTCTGGGATAAAATCAGGGATCAGGCACTTCAGCCAGCATGGATTCAGGCAGGGCAGGTCCTGCCTGACCAACCTGATCTTCTTCCATGCCGAGGTGACTGCCTGGTGGCTGTGGGGCAGGCTGTGGATGAGGTCTGCCTGGGATGCAGCAAGGCCTTTGCCACCATCCCCCACAGCAAGCTCCTGGCCAAGCTGTCAGCCCCTGGCTTGGACAGCAGCTCTCTGAGCTGGGTTAGGAACTGGCTGGAGGCTGAGCCCAGAGAGTGGTGGTGAATGGTGCCACAGCCAGCTGGCAGCCAGGCACCAGTGGTGTGCCCCAGGGATCAGTGCTGGGCCCCAGCCTGGTCAATATCTTTATTGATGATCTGGAGGAGGGCATTGAGTCCATCAGCAGTGAATTTGCAGCTGACACCAAGCTGGGGGCAGGAGTTGATCTGTTAGAGGGCAGGAGAGCTCTGCAGAGGGACCTTGCCAGGCTGGGCAGAAGGGCAGAGGCCAACAGGATGGCATTCAACAAGTCCAAGTGCCAGGGGCTGCACTTTGGCCACAGCAACCCCAGGCAGTGCTACAGGCTGGGGGCAGAGTGGCTGAGAGCAGCCAGGCAGAGAGGGACCTGGGGGTAGTGGTTGGCAGCAGCTGAACAGGAGCCAGCAGTGTGCCCAGGCAGCCAAGAAGGCCAAGGGCATCCTGGCCTGCATCAGGAAGAGTGTGGCCAGCAGGAGCAGGGAAGTCCTTGTGCCCTGTGCTCAGCACTGCTTAGGCCACACCTGGAGTCCTGTGTCCAGTTCTGGGCTCCTCAGGTCAGGAAAGAGGTTGAGCTGCTGGAAGGTGTCCAGAGAAGGGCAAGAAAGCTGGGGAGGGGTCTGGAGCACAGCCCTGGGAGGAGAGGCTGAGGGAGCTGGGGTTGCTTAGCCTGCAGAAGAGGAGGCTCAGGGGAGACCTTCTTGCTCTCTGCAACTCCCTGAAGGGAGGTTGGAGCCAGCTGGGGGTTGGTCTCTTCTCCCAGCCAGGCAGCCAGCCCCAGAACAAGAGGACACAGTCTCAAGCTGTGCCAGGGGAGGTTTAGGCTGGAGGTGAGGAGAAAGTTCTTCCCAGAGAGAGTTGTTGACCATTGGGATGTGCTGCCCAGGGAGGTGGTGGAGTCCCCATCCCTGGAGGTGTTCAAGAGGGGCTTGGATGTGGCCCTTGGAGCCATGCTTTAGCTGTCAGGAGCTGTTGGGTTGGACTTGCTGATCTCTGAGCTCTTTTCCCAACCTTACTGATTCTGTGATCCTCTTCCTGCTTCCCTCTCCCGATCCACAACCCCTCAGCTTCCTGGAGGAGCCTAAACAACCCAGGGAGCAAACTGCTCTCTGGATCCAACCAGCAGCCTCTCCTTGCTGGCTTTGTTTTGTCCCAGGTGGTTTTATTTTGCTTTCCTCCACCTCTTGTTTGGATTGTTTTAGTGACTTTTCCCCCCTAACCCCCCCCTCCTTTTTGGAGCTCTCACTGCACAGAGATAGGCTTTAGTTTCATTTCACTGTGGTCTCAGCTCTGCCTCTCCCAGTGGGGTTGGATTTAGCAGGGTTCTATTTCTTGTGGTTGATTTATGGGGTGGTTGGCATAGGGGAGCGGACTTGGAGCTTGCAAGAGAGGAGTGAGAGAAGGGAATTGCCTGCACTAATGGGAAGCAGATTGGGTGATACATGAGAGCAGCTCTGGCTGCCAACCCCTTTCTGCTTCCAGGGCCAGGGAAAGAGTTCAAGGAGGAGGAAAAAGGAAGTCTTCTGTGGATCCTCCTCCCAGATCAGTCCCCATTAATGTGTTTATGCAGTCAGCTGGCTTCATGGCTTGCAAAAGTGGCTGGAAAAGGCTGCTTGCTGCAGCAGCACAGGCCAAGGAGAGGAAGGAGAGGTTGATTCTTGTGGTTGTAGGGCTGAGGAAGGGTAGAGTGGGGTTTAGCTTGATGTTTTGGCGGGGGGGGTCGCTGAGAGCTTTGCAGTTCAGAGGGGTTGCAGCATCTCGTGCCTGTGCTGTGATTGCAGAGGGTCTGCTGCTTGTGTTCCAGGGGGAAAGGCAGCCTAGGGAGGTGAGCCCAGACCTCAGCTCCCTCCTGCTGCTCTCTGGACCTGTGTACATAGACATGTATGGACATGTGGTGCTGGAGCTGTGTGGCTTGAGCCCAGAGAGTGGTGGGGAATGGAGGCAGCTGCAGGCTGGTCTCAAGTGGAGTCCCCCAGGGCTCAGTGCTGGGGGCAGTTTTGGTTAATACCTTTAGCAATGACCTGGATGAGGGAATGGAGGCAGCCTCAGTCACTCTGCACATGACACCAAGCTGGGAGGGACTCTTGAGCTGCTGGAGGGTTGGGGGCTCTGCAAATGGACCTGGCCAGGCTGCATCCATGGGCTGAGGCCAGTGGGGTGAGGTTCAACAAGGCCAAGGGCTGGGTCCTGCTCTTGGGTCACAACAACCCCATGAAGGCTCCAGGCTGGGGGCAGAGTGGCTGGAAAGTGCCCAGCAGAAAAGGCTCTGTGGATGTTGTTCAGCAGCTGCCTGAAGATGAGCCTGGGGTGCCCAGGTGGCCAAGGAGGCCATCAGCAGCCTGGCCTGGATCAGCAGCAGTGTGGCCAGCAGGAGCAGGGCAGGGACTGTCCTGCTGGACTGGGCACTGCTGAGGCCACAGCTTGAGTGCTGGGTTCAGTTTGGGGCTCCTCACTCCAAGAAGGACATTGAGAGGCTGGAGCAGGTCCAGAGAAGGGCAGGGAAGCTGCTGAAGGGTCTGGAGAAGAGGTCTCTTGAGGAGCAGCTGAGGGAGCTGGGGGTGTTGAGTCTGGAGGAAAGGAGGCTGAGGAGAGACCTTCTGGCTCTATACAGCTCCCTGAAAGGCAACTGGAGCCAGGTGGGGATTGGTTCTCTTCTCCTAAGAAGAAAGTGATGGGGCAAGAGGAATTGGCCACTAGTTGCTCCAGGGGAGACTCAGGGTGGATATTAGAAACCATTTCCTTCCCTTTGAGAGTGGCCAGGCACTGGCCCAGGCTGCCCAGGGCAGTGGTGGAGTCCTTAGCCCTGGAGGTGTTAAGGAACTTGTGGCCATGGCACTTAGGGACATGGTTTGGTGGTGAGCTGGCAGGGTTGGGTTGCTGGTTGGACTCCCTGAGCCTGGAGCTCTCTTCCAACCTTGATGATTCCATGAAAACTATGTAGGGCTGCAGCCCAGGAGGGTTTTGGTACCAAAAGCATAAATGGGTCCTTCTGGGGGGATCCTCCTGGGGCTGTGTATCCCCTGAAGCCCTCCTGTCCCAGGAGAAGTGGTAGCTGGAGGTGGAGGTCATAGAATCATAGATTCAACAAGGTTGGAAAGGATCTCAGAGATCATCAAGTCCAACCTGTCACCACAGACCTCATGGCTAACCAAACCATGGCTCCAAGGGCCACATCCAAACCCCTCTTGAACACCTCCAGGGATGGGGACTCCACTACCTCCCTGGGCAGCACATTCCAATGGCCAATCTGTCTTGCTGGGAAGAACTTTCTCCTCACCTCCAGCCTGAACCTCTCCTGGCACAGCTTGAGACTGTGTCCTCTTGTTCTGGGGCTGGGTGTCTGCCTGGCAGAAGAGACCAACCCCCACCTGGCTACAACCTCCCTGCAGGGAGTTGCAAAGAGCAAGAAGGTCTCCCCTCAGCCTCCTCTTCTCCAGGCTAAGCAACCCCAGCTCCCTCAGCCTCTCCTCCCAGGGCTGTGCTCCAGACCCCTCCCCAGCTTTGTTGCCCTTCTCTGGACACCTTCCAGCAGCTCAACCTCTGGGCTCAGCCTCCAGCCAGTTCCTAACCCAGTGCAGGTCACAGCTCCTTGGAGCAGAGCATCCTTCGTGCACCAGCTTCTGCTTCCAGCAGGCCCAAACCTGTCGCTTTTGGCCCTGTTCTCCTCTTTGCCAGCCTCTCAGGTGCCATTTCTCTCTGCTCTATTGTCCCTGAGGACTGGGAATCCCTTGCTCTGTCCTTCCTCTTCCTCTTGGTGACCTTTCAGGGTGCCCTGCTGGGGCATCTCTGGTTACCAGTGCGGATGAGCCATCGATCGCAAGGAGGATGCTTGGCGCTTCCCAACCCTCTGAGACCTTCAGGCTGCATGCTTGGGGCTGGGCTTGCCCTGCACAGGATAAATTCCCAGGGCTGGAGCTGGACTTGCCCTGCACAGGATAAATTCCCAGGGCAGGAGCTGGACTTGCCCTGCACAGGATAAATCCCCAGGGCTGGAGCTGGACTTGCCCTGCACAGGATAAATTCCCAGGGCAGGAGCTGGACTTGCCCTGCACAGGATAAATCCCCAGGGCTGGAGCTGGACTTGCCCTGCACAGGATAAATCCCCAGGGCAGGAGCTGGACTTGCCCTGCACAGGATAAATCCCCAGGGCAGGAGCTGGACTTGCCCTGCACAGGATAAATTCCCAGGGCTGGAGCTGGACTTGCCCTGCAGAGGATAAATCCCCAGGGCTGGAGCTGGACTTGCCCTGCACAGGATAAATCCCCAGGGCTGGAGCTGGACTTGCCCTGCACAGGATAAATTCCCAGGGCTGGAGCTGGACTTGCCCTGCACAGGATAAATTCCCAGGGCTGGAGCTGGACTTGCCCTGCACAGGATAAATCCCCAGGGCAGGAGCTGGACTTGCCCTGCACAGGATAAATCCCCAGGGCAGGAGCTGGACTTGCCCTGCACAGGATAAATCCCCAGGGCATGGAGCTGGACTTGCCCTGTGCAGGATAAATCCCCAGGGCTGGAGCTGGACTTGCCCTGCACAGGATAAATCCCCAGGGCAGGAGCTGGACTTGCCCTGCACAGGATAAATTCCCAGGGCTGGAGCTGGACTTGCCCTGCACAGGATAAATCCCCAGGGCTGGAGCTGGACTTGCCCTGCACAGGATAAATCCCCAGGGCTGGAGCTGGACTTGCCCTGCAAACTGGGACCTGAGAGCAGCTTTTGTACTTCCTTGCAAGGTTTTGCTGGAGCTGGATCCATCACTCCTGGGCTCCCAGGGCTGGATCTGGTGGGGGGAGGAGGCTGATCTCCCCTCTCAACCCATTTCTCCTTTCTCACAGGGAAGCCTCAGAGAAGGGCCCAGGTGGAGCATCTGGCCCCCCTGCGCCATGGCTTCATCCGAGCTGCCTCCGCACCCTGCAGTAGGTACTGTCAGCCCGCTGGGGGTGGGGGTAGGTTATCTGGGGGGGGGGTTGGACACACCCAGCCTTGGGCAGGAAGGGGGTGCATCAGATTGGGTGGGGAGCACCCTACAAGCCCCCAGCAGAGCTTCTTGGGGTGATGGAATCCCAAAGGGCTGTTGTGCTGTGTGGGTTTGGGGGAGGGAAGGTTCTGTCGCCCTCGGCCGCCACCGTCTCCCCCGGGGCACGGCGGCGCTTCAAGGAGGACACCGAGTGACAGGCTGCCTCCCTGCAGGTGACCATCTCGTCCCAGAGCCCCCCAGCCCCCTGCCCCACGGGGTGGAGGATCTTGGGGAAGCCTTTGACTTTGAGGACAGCGAGGAAGAGGAGGAGGAGGAGGAGGAGGAGGAAGACGACTCCACGGCTGAGCCGGGCGGTGAGGCTGTCCTCCGGGCGCCGCCTCGCAGGCGAAGAGCTGCCAGCTCCGGCACTGGTGAGGAGCAGGGGAGGGGGGGGAGGGGCTCCAGTGTCCTCCATGTCCCCACTCTGTCACCTCTGGGTGCCCAGGGTGGCCCTGCTGCGAGCCTGGGTGCCAGCCCTGTTTCTCTTTGCTGTTTTGCCTCCGCAGATGGGGTGGTGCCCGAGGCCCAGGAAGGGTACGTGGGGTTTGGGGGTGGATTTTGGGGGTGGGGGCTTTGAGTCCTCTGAAGCACAGCTCTGGGGTTTGTCCCTCAGTGTTTGACATGTCACAGCCCAGTGCCAGGCCTCAGGCTCCCCACTGTCTCCCCACATAAGGGGCTCTGGAATTTTGGGGTGCACCTCGCAGCCCTGGGGATCTGTGAGGCCTTTTGAGTACCGTTAAGGGGTTTGAGATGAACTCCTGCAGCTCCCAGATGAGGAGAGGAGGGAGAACCTCCTTTGTTTGGTGCTCAGAGGGGGCTGGTGTTTGCCCCAGCTCTGGAATTTGGGGGAGGAAGATGTAAATCTGGGTGCAAGGGAGGGATTATTCCTCCTGGTGGACTCTAAACTCCCGGAGCCTCCCATCTGTGGAGGTGTGGCCAGGTGATGGTGGGGTGGGGGGCACGAATTTGAGCTTCATTCTGGGCTTGTGAGCCTCTGCAGTAAGAGCTGGGGGTGATGGGGAGGGGGATGAGAGGCTTGGGTGCAGCTGATCCCAGGAGGTTCACACCCTGGGGTGCTCCCTGACCCCATTCCTTGCAGGCTGCCAGCAGGGATGAGCAATGGGGAGGCTGGTGGAGACCCCCCCATCAATGGCCAGGCCTGGAAGAGGAAAAGCATCAGCCAAGGTGGGTTAAAACTGCTGACAAACCAACCCTGCCATGGCTTGGGAGGGTTTTCTCCAGCCTGGTTTGCCCCTTGGGTGCTGACCTGAGTCCTTGGGGGCTTTGTTTTGTTTGTGCCCCCCCCAAGATGAACGCTTCCAGTTCCCACCAGTGGAGGATGATGTGATCTATGATGATGTCCCCTGTGAGACCCTCGATGCTGACCAGGATGGTAGGGACAAACCTCTCCCACCCCCACCCTGGCTCCTTGGTGGCCATGAGTTCATTTTCCACCTGGGCAAACTGAGGCATGCTCTGGGAGGCAGGGGATCCTGGAAGGGGATGTGGGCAGGGATAAGCCTGGGATAACCACTGGGGGTTGGAAGGGGTGAAAGCAGAAGTGTCCCCACAGGGGTTGCAAGACCTTCTGTCTTCCCCAAGGCTCAGTACTGGGACCTGTTCTGTTTTGTCTTCATCTGGACAAGATGATCAAGGCACCCTCAGTCTGTTTGCAGATGACACCAGGCTGGGAGGGATTTTGATCTGAAGGAGAGTTGGAGGCTCTACAGAGGGACCTGGCTAGGCTGGTCCATGGGCTGAGGCCAGTGGGATGAGGTTCAACAAGGCCAAGGGCTGGGTCCTGCACTAGGGTCACAGCAACCCCATGAAGGCTCCAGGCTGGGGGCAGAGTGACTGGGAAGTGCCCAGCAGAAAAGGCCCTGGGGGTGTTGGTTGTCAGCAGCTGAAGATGAGCCAGGGGTGCCCAGGTGGCCATGAAGGGCAGCAGCATCATCCTGCTCTGGATGAGAAATAGCAGAACCAGGGCAGGGACTGTGCTGCTGGACTGGGCACTGCTGAGGCCACAGCTTGAGTGCTGGGTTCAGTTCTGGGCTCCTCACTCCAGGAAGGACATTGAGAGGCTGGAGCAGGTTCAGAGAAGGGCAAGGAGGCTGGGGAAGGGGCTGGAGAACAGGGTTGGAGAGGAGCAGCTGAGGGAGCTGGGGGTGTTCAGCCTGGGGAAGAGAAGGCTGAGGGGAGACCTTCTGGCTGTCTGCAGCTCCCTGAAAGGAGGTTGGAGTGAGGTTAGAATTGGTCTCTTCTCCCAGGGAACAAGTGACAGGACAAGAGGAAATTGCCTCAAGTTGCCTTAAGGAAGGTTTAAGTTGGACACCAGGAACAATTTCTTGCCCTTGAGGGTTGTCCAGGCCTGGCCCAGGCTGCCCAGGGCAGTGGTGCAGTCCCCAGCCCTGGAGGGCTTTCCGAGCCCTGGAGATGTGGTGCTGAGGGCCATGGTTTGGTGGTGCCCTGAGCAGGGCTGGGCTCAGGGTTGAACTCCATGACCTTAAAGCTCTTTTCCAACCAAACCATTTCTGCTCTCTCCAACTCCCTGAAGGGAGGCTGTAGCCATCTGGGGGTTGGTCTCTTCTCTCAGGCACCCAGCCCCAGAACAAGAGGGCACAGTCTCAAGCTGTGCCAGGGGAGGTTCAGGCTGGATGTTAGGAAGAAATTCTTCCCAGACAGAGAGATTGGCCATGGGGATGTGCTGCCCAGGGAGGTGGTGGAGTCCCCATCCCTGGAGGTGTTTAGGAAGAGCCTGGCTGAGGCACTTGGTGCCATGGTTTGGTTGATCAGATGGTGTTGGGTGAGAGGTTGGACTGGATGATCTCTGAGGTCTTTTCCAACCTGGTTCATTCTGTATTCCATTCTGTATCTCTTGGGCTCTTCTCCCAGGCAACCAGCAACAGGACAAGAGGGCATGGGATGAAGCTGCACCAGGGGAGGTTTAGGTTTGCTATCAGGAAGCTCTTCCTCACCAAAGGCTGATTAGGCACTGGGATGTGCTGCCCAGGGAGGTGGTGGAGTCCCCATCCCTGGAGGTGTTTAGGGAGAGCCTGGATGAGGCACTTGGTGCCATGGTTTAGTTGCTCACATGGTGCTGGGTGATAGGTTGGCCTTGATGATCTCTGAGGTCTTTTCCAACCTGGTTAATTCTATTCTATTCTTATTCTTATTCTGTTCTTATTCTGTTCTATTCTTATTCTGTTCTATTCTTATTCTGTTCTATTCTTATTTCTATTCTATTCCTACCCTACCCTACCCTAAGCTACCTCACCCTCAAACTGTGAGCACTTGGAGCATTTCCTGGGGGTCCCCTCTGGAGGCTTGAAGGAGCTGCTCTCCTTTCCAGGCCTGGGGACCGAGCACAGCCTGATCTATGAGGAGGTGCAGCGTGGCGAGGGGCCGCGGCTGGCCGAGGACTTGGGCTGGAGCTCCAGCGAGTTCGAGAGCTACAGCGAGGATTCGGGCGAGGACAGCAAGCCCGAGGCTGAGCCCGCCAAGCACCGAGCGTCCTTCCAGCCCAAGGTAGCACTGCAAGCCCTCAGTCACTCTCATGGGTCTGAATGTTAGTCCCCTTTTGGTTTTGCCTGGGGTTTTTCTTTCCCCCCACTCTGGGTTTTCTTGCATGAAGCTCCCGCAGATGGTGATGAAGAGGATGCTGCAGCTGCCGGGGCCAGCCTGAAACTTCAGGGCTTTCATGTCACTGGGGGTGTTTTTCCTTCCCTATTTTTAGTTATATTTTCATTTCTTTTTATTTATTTTCCTTTCCTTCGCTTTCTTTTCTTTTTCTTTCTGTTTTTCCTTCCTTTTTTTTTGCTTCTTTTTTTTCTGTTCCCTTTTCCCTGTCCCCCTTTCCCTTTTCCCTGTCCCCCTTTCCCTTTTCCCCTGTCCCCCTTTCCCTTTTCCCCTGTCCCCCTTTCCCTTTTCCCCTGTCCCCCTTTCCCTTTTCCCCTGTCCCCCTTTCCCTTTTCCCCTGTCCCCCTTTCCCTTTTCCCCTGTCCCCCTTTCCCTTTTCCCCTGTCCCCCTTTCCCTTTTCCCCTGGTCCCCTTTCCCTTTGTTTCCCCTGTCCCCCTTTCTCTTTCCCCTGTTCCCCTTTCCCTTGTCCCCTGTCCCCCTTTCCCTTGTCCCCTGTCCCCCTTTCCCTTGTCCCCTGTCCCCCTTTCCCTTGTCCCCTGTCCCCCTTTTCCCTCCTTCCCTCCTTCCCTCCTTCCCTCCTTCCCTCCTTCCCTCCTTCCCTCCTTCCCTCCTTCCCTCCTTCCCTCCTTCCCTCCTTCCCTCCTTCCCTCCTTCCCTCCTTCCCTCCTTCCCTCCTTTCCCTCCTTCCCTCCTTCCTCCTTCCCTCCTTCCCTCCTTCCCTCCTTCCCTCCTTCCCTCATTCCCTCCTTCCCTGCTTCCCTCCTTCCCTCCTTCCCTACTTCCCTCCTTCCCTCCTTCCCTCCTTCCCTCCTTCCCTCCTTCCCCTCTCCCTCCTTCCCCTCCCCCTCCTTCCCTCCTTCCCTCCACCCCTCCATCCCTCCATCCCCCCTTCCCTCCTTCCCTCCATCCCTCCTTCCCTCCTTCCCTCCTTCCCTCCTTCCCTCCTTCCCTCCTTCCCTCCCTCCCTCCCTCCCTCCCTCCCTCCCTCCCTCCTTCCCTCCCTCCTTCCCTCCTTCCCTCCCTCCCTCTCCTTCCTCTCTTTCCTCCCTTTCTTGTTCTTCATTTCATGTTGTATTACATTGTTGCTCTCTCCCCCCTTGCCCTGTGCCTTCCTGCACTGCCGGAGCCTGGCTGCTGCCTGCCCCTCTGCTTGCTCCTTTCTCCCCAGCTCGAGCTGCGAGTGGCGTTCAGGGCAGCTGCTGCCTGCTCCAGTGCTGCTTTGGGATGATTTCTCCTCTTGTGTTTTTTTTGGCTGCCTACCTGGATCTCTCCTCTGCCTTCTCTGGCCTGCTCTGCCTTCTCCTCCTCCTGCCTGGTTTGCTTGGGGCTCAGCTTTCTCCAGACCTGAATAGACTAAAGGAGAGATACGCCAGGACTAAGAGGGACATCCTGGCTTTAAGAGTTGGGGGGAGAGACATGCAGGAGCTGAAGCAGAAGTACGATTGGAAGGTACTGTCCCCCCCCCCCCCCCCCATCCCTTTGCCCTTTCATCCCCCTCAATTTCCCATGGTGGGGTTGGGATTCATCCAGGCTGAACTTCATCCCATGCTATCCCCCAGAGGAGATCAGAAGTGGGCTTAAGCACCACGAAGCTGCCTCTCTTGGCCATCTGTCTTGCAGCTCCCCCCTGCTTGCCCAAACCCTGTTGCTTGTTGGGTGTTCTGTTTTCTTTCAAGGGGCGTTTGGATGAAGCCAAGGTTGCCCACGGGGATAGATGGACCTGAGAAGGTTTTTTTGCCCCTGAGACAGGGTGTGGAAATCAGGTGGGGAAGGAGACTCCTGGGAGGTATAGAAACGGCACAAACCCTCTCCCAGCCTCAAACCCTCTTCCCGGCCTCACACCCTCTGGGCTGGCCTATTTCTGGCCAGTTTGGGCTTGGGAAGGTGACCCCAGTGTCAGCTTGGGCTGTCAGAGTTGCTGTGATGTGAGGTGTGAAAGGCCCCCACAGCCCAGCCCTTTGCTCCCTCACACACAAACCCCCAGCTCTGAGGAGGGGGTGGATGGATGGATGTGCTCATGCCTCCCTTCCCTCCTCCCTCCCCCTTGCTTCTGCTGCTGCATGCTGCTGCTTTGCCTGTGCCTGCTTGCCCCTGGCTGCCTCCCTGTGGAGCCAGGAGAGATGCTGGAGCATCCTTCTTCCTCAGCCATGTGCCTCCTCTTCCTCCCCATTGGGCTGTACAGGAAAAAGGGGAGGGTTCCTGCAGGGGGTATCTCCAAGGGGGATGATAACCTCTGCATCTGGAGCCAAAATGGGGGCTGATGCTCAGAGGGTCTCCAACAGGGTGGTACCACTCTAGCTGGACTCCAGATGGGGAGTGATGATTGGAGGGGGCCATGCTCAGAGGAGATGGAGCTGATGTATCCACAACTAAAATGGGGAATGATGTTTGAAGATGTCCCCAGGGGGGTGGGAGAACCTTCTCTGAACCCCAAATGGGGAGCAGTGTTTGGAGGGAGCAGTGCTGAGAGCAGGTGTCCCCTAGGGGATGGCTTCCACTGTATCTGGAGCCAGAAAGAGGGACAGTGCTCAGAAGAGATGTCCTCAGAGGGGTGGTGCCACTCCATCTGGACCCAAAATGGGAGATGGTTTGTGGAGGGGATGTCCCCAAGGGGATGGCACCACTCCATCTGGACCCAAAATGGCAGATGATGCTCAGAGGAGATGTCCCCAAGGGGATAGTGCCTCTACATCTGCATCTGAAACGGGGATGGTGCTCAGAGGGGATGTCCTCATGGGGATGGTACCACTCTTACTGGATCTGAAATGGGGAATGGTGCTCAGAGGGGATGTCCCCAAGGGGATGGTACCACTCTTACTGGATCTGAAATGGGGAATGGTGCTCAGAGGGATGTCCTCATGGGGATGGTACCACTCTAACCTGGACCTGAAATAGGGAATGGTGCTCAGAGGGATGTCCTCATGGGGATGGTACCACTCTAACCTGGACCTGAAATAGGGAATGGTGCTCAGAGGGGACAGTGCTCAGAGGAGATGCTCCCAAGTGGATGATGGTACCACTCTAGCTGGAGCTAAAATGTGGACAGTGCTCAGAGGAGAGGGCTTCAAGGGGCTGGCACTGGTGCATCCAGCCCTAACATGGGGGATGATGCTTGGAGGAGATGCCCTCAAGGGGATGGTGCTCTGCATCTGGGTCTGAATTGGTGGGTGATGCTCAGAGCGGGGATGCCCTCCTGGGGCCAATGACATTGCTGTGTCCAGCCCCAGAGTGGGGTCCTAGTGCTGCCTCGAGCCTCCTGGTCCCTCTCATCCTCCCTGTCCAGATGACCCAACTGATGAAAGCAGCCAAAAGTGGCACCAAGGATGGTTTGGAGAAGACCAAGATCGCCGTGATGAGGAAAGTGACCTTCCTGCACCGCAGAGAGGCACCGGGTTAGTGGGGAAAGCTGCTGCCTTGGCTTCTGAGAGCCAAGCAAAGGCCTTTTGGAGGGTATTAAGTGGGGGGAAAAAATAATTCCATGTGACTTCTCATGGCTTTCAGCTTTGCTGATTTCCTTTCTGTGGTTTAAGCTTCCCCTTGATTTGTTTTTCCCACTCTTTGCATCCCTGTGCAAGCTTGGTCGGGTCGGCTCACTCCTCGCTCCAACCACCCATGGCCTTTTGGGACCAGTGGACCATGCCCAGCACCCATGGGTGCCCCCCCCTTGGACACAGAGCACTGATTATTTTGGGTGGTTGTGGGTTTTATTTTGGGGGGATGGGGGGTGGTTGTTTTTCTTAACCCTCCTGCTGTTGTGCAGGGGATGGGGAGAGGAGGAGGAGGGCGGCGGAGGTGGAAAAGCAGCCTCCTGCCCGCCGGAGCTCGAGGGTCTCCCTGGAGCATCACAGGGGAGGTAGGATCCCAGTAGGTGGCCTTGGAGCCTGGCCAAGGCTTCCTGGGGGATCCAGCTTGTGTGTCCCAGCCTTGCTGCATGTCCCCAGCCTGGCTTAAACCTCCCTGAGGTGGGGGCTGAAACGCTTCTTTGGTCTTGGGGTGGGGGGGGGTGGGGGCGGATTTGATCCCTGAGGTGCGGGAGGGGATCCTCTCGGCCAGGCTGCTGCGGAGCATCCCAGCCCCAGGGCACGGAGATGAGGAGGAGGAAGAGGAGGAGGAGGTCTTGGAGCTGGCAGCCAAGGGTGACTGAATCCTCCCTGCCCAAAATTAGGGAAGGAAAAAGGTCACCCAGCCACCAGCAGCCCTCCCCTGCAGCCTCAGCCAGCCCTCCCCCTTGGCAGCTATTAATAGGCGGTGGGGATGGGGCCGGGGTGGCCGTAGCAGGGCCTTGAGGCCATGTGGAAGAAGAGGCTGTCCAGCCATCAGGATGCCACCTTGGCTCGCTCCTACTCCTCCTCCTCAGCTGCTTCAGCCTCGGGTAAGGGCTCCCCAGGCTGCCCAGCCAGTGCTTGCCTCTTGCCTTCTCCATTCTCCCTGCTGCTTTTGCCTCCTTTTTACTCCCCCCGTTTCCCCTGGCTCTCACCCACTTGTGGAGCAAGGAGGAAAGGGATCTTTTTTTTTTCCCCCCCCACCCCACCCTCAGCTAAGGTGGGTTTTGGGGGCAGGCAGAGGCTTTTTGTCCCCTTCCTGCAGGCAGCTGGCTGGGTCCCTGCTGGCAGCCTGACTCATGCTGGTGTCCGGTGACAGTGGCCGGAGCACGGGGAGGGACACACAATGCAGGGAGGACGCTGGGATCCATCACTGCTCACAGCCCCAAATCGAAACCCATCCCCAGCCAAGCTGCTGCTGAAGCTATGAAGGCTTCTTTAGACCCCTCCCCCCCCAGAAAAACCCTCTAAAACTGGGGGGGGTTGGCATATGGTTGTGGCATTTGTTTCCCCCCACTCTTACAGGGGACTCGGAGGAGGAGGACACAGGTTTCCTGGAGGTCACAGTCTCTGACATGAAGCACCCCCCACCAGAGCTGGGCCCCATGCCTGAGGGGCTGAGCCCACAGCAGGTTGGCATGGGGTGGGTTAGGGGTTTTTTTTGGGGGGTAGGGGGAGGGGTTTTGGGTGGGGAGCAGAGCTTCCCCTTCTCCTGTGATTGAGCAAGGAGGGAAGGGGCGAGTCAGCAGAAGGCGATGCTGCTGTGTCAGCACTTCTGCAGGGCCCTGTGCCTGTGCTGCAGCCCCCCCCAGACTGTGTTATTCTGGGGGGAGAGGGGGCACACACAAGCCACAGTGACCTTCCACCATCTTAAGGGGGCCTAGGAGAAAGCTGGGGAGGCACTTTTTAGGGTGTCAGGGAGTGACAGCCATTGAAGCCATTGCCTGATCTCCACAGGCCCTTTGTGTGTAATGCAGACACAAAGGGGATTTAAGGCCTGGCTTGTCTCTGCCCAGGGGGTGGTGCAGGCAGGTGGGCTTTTAGGAGGGTTTGCTGCCAAGGACTCTGTTTTGCTGGGGGTGGATTGCATGGCTGGGAGATGTGGAGGAAGCTGCAGCAAGAGAATCGAAGCCAGCAGGGCCAGGGAGGGGATTCTGCCCCTTTACTCCACTCTGCTGAGACCACAGCTGGAGCTCTGGGTCCAGTTCTGGAGCCTCTGTGCCAGGAAGGATCTGGAGGTGCTGGAAGGTGTCCAGAGAAGGGCCATGAGGCTGAGCAGAGGGCTGGAGCTGCTGTGCTATGGAGACAGAGTGAGAGAGTTGGGGTTGTGCAGCATGAACGAGGTCACCCCCAGGCTCCTCCTCTCCAAGCTACAGAGCCCTCAGCTCCCTCAGGCTCTCCTCATAAGGGAGATGTTCCACTGCCTTCAGCATTTTTGTGGCTCTGCTGGACTCAAGCAGTTCCCTGAGGTCTTTCTTGACCTGAGGGGCCCAGGACTGGACACAATATTCCAGATGTGGCCTCAGCAGGGCAGAGTAGAGGGGGAGGAGAACCTCTCTGGACCTACTGGTCACAGCCCTTCTAATCCAGCCCAGAATGGCATTGGCCTTCCTGGCCACCAGAGCACACTGCTGGCTCATGGTCATCCTTCCATCCACCAGCACCCCCAGGTCCCTTTCCCCTTCCACTGCTCTCAGTCCCCAACCTCAGTCCTTTCAGTCTGGAGAAGAGAAGGCTCCCAGGAGACCTTCTTGTGGCCTTCCAGCATCTGAAGGGGGCCTACAAGGAAGCTGGGGAGGGACTTTTGAGGGTGTTAGGCAGTGATAGGACTGGGGGGGATGGAGCAAATCTAGAAGTGGGGAGATTGAGATTGGCTGTGAGGAAGAAGTTGTTCCCCAGGAGGGTGGTGAGAGCCTGGCACAGGCTGCCCAGGGAGGTGGTGGAAGCCTCCTGCCTGGAGGTGTTTGCAGCCAGGCTGGAGGTGGCTGTGAGCAACCTGCTGTGGTGTGAGGTGTCCCTGCCCATGGCAGGGGGTTGGAACTGGCTGATCCTTGAGGTCCCTTCCACCCCTGACCATTCTGTGTTTGTATGACCCTGCCTGTGCCCTGCTGCCCCCCTGCAGGTTGTCCGGCGCCACATCCTGGGCTCCATCGTGCAGAGTGAGCGGAGCTATGTGGACTCCTTGAAACGCATCCTGCAGGTGGGGGAAGCTCCCTCCCCCCTCCCCCCTTTTCTTAGGGGGTGTTTGGAGGGGTGTAGGGATGAGGTGGGGGCTGCTGAAGGCATTTCCCACAGGATTGGAGGTGGGGGGATGTGGATGGCATCTCCTACCGGATTGAGGGTTGAGGGGGGATGCTGGTGGCATCTCCCCCAGGGTTGAGAGGGAATGCTGGTGGCATCTCCCCCAGAAATGAGGATGGGGGGGACACTGATGGCATCACCCCCAGGATTGAGGGAGGGGGCTGGTGGCATCTTGCCCAGGGTCGAGGGTGGGGGGACGCTGGTGGCATCTTGCCCAGAAATGAGGAGGGGGGGACACTGATGGCATCTCCCCCAGGGTTGAGTGGGGCAGGGCACTGATGGCATCTCCCCCAGGATTGAGGGGAGGATGCTGATGGCATCTCCCCCAGGATTGATGGGGGTACACTGATGCCATCTCCCCCAGGACTGAGGGGGGCAGGACCCTGATGGCATCTCCCCGCGGATTGGGGTGGGGCAGGACCCTGTTGCCATCTCCCCAAGGGTTGAGGGGGGCAGGACCCTGATGCCATCTCCCCAAGGGTTGAGGGGGGGCAGGACCCTGTTGCCATCTCCCCCAGGATTGAGGGGAGGACCCTGATGCCATCTCCCCCAGGGCTGAGGGGGGGGCAGGACCCTGCTGCCATCTCCCCCAGGACTGAGGGGGGGACAGGACCCTGCTGCCATCTCCCCCAGGACTGAGGGGGCAGGACCCTGCTGCCATCTCCCCCAGGACTACAGGAACCCCCTGCTGGAGATGGAGCCGAAGGTGCTGAGCGCTCGCAAGTGCCAGGTGGTGTTCCTGCGGCTGAAGGAGATCCTGCAGTGCCACTCCATGTTCCAGATCGCCCTGGCCTCCCGCGTGGCCGAGTGGGACTCCACCGAGAAGATCGGAGACCTCTTCGTGGCCTCGGTAGGAGAGGGGGCAGGAAGGCCACAGAGGCAGGGAGCCAGGGTGGGAAGGACCTCATCCACTCCAACCTGCCGCCTGGCAGCCTCCCCGCCCCCCCCCAGGACCTGGGGAAGCTGCAGGCTTCTCCCTCCCTGCCTCCCCCTTCACGGAATCACCAAGGGTGGAAGAGAGTAACAGGAGCCAGCAGTGTGCCCAGGGGGTCAAGAAGGCCAAGGGCATCCTGGCCTGCAGCAGGAAGAGTGTGGCCAGCAGGAGCAGGGAAGTCCTTGTGCCCTGTGCTCAGCACTGCTTAGGCCACACCTGGAGTCCTGTGTCCAGTTCTGGGCTCCTGTGATGGTTTAACTCACCTACATCAACAAGAGCTCAATTGAGGAGCTCAATTTAAGAAGGGCATTGAGAGACTTGAAGGTGTCCAGAGAAGGGCAAGAAAGCTGGGGAGGGGTCTGGAGCACAGCCCTGGGAGGAGAGGCTGAGGGAGCTGGGGTTGCTTAGCCTGCAGAAGAGGAGGCTCAGGGGAGACCTTCTTGCTCTCTGCAACTCCCTGCAGGGAGGTTGGAGCCAGCTGGGGGTTGGTCTCTTCTCCCAGGCAGCCAGCAGCAGAACAAGAGGACACAGTCTCAAGCTGTGCCAGGGGAAGGTTAGGCTGGAGGTGAGGAGAAAGTTCTTCACCGAGAGAGTCGTTCGTCATTGGGATGTGCTGCCCAGGGAGGTGGTGGAGTCCCCATCCCTGGAGGTGCTCAAGAGGGGATTGGATGTGGCACTTGGTGCCATGGTCTAGTCATGAGGTCTGTGGTGACAGGTTGGACTCAATGATCTTTGAGGTCTCTTCCAACCTTTGTGATACTGTGAGACCTCAAAGATCATCAAGTCCAACCTGTCACCCAAGACCCTTACCCCCCTGTCCAAAAGGGACAAGAGACAGGAGCAAAGAAGTTAATACAGAATCAATCACAGAATGAACCAGGTTGGAAAAGACCTCAGAGTTCATCAAGTCCAACCTATAACCTAATCCCTAACACCTCCTGACAGCTAAACCCTGGCTCCAAGTGCCACATCCAATCCCCTCTTGAACACCTCCAGGGATGGGGACTCCACCACCTCCCTGGGCAGCACATTCCAAAGGCTAATAACTCTCTCTGGGAAGAGCTTCCTCCTCACCTCCAGCCTAAACCTCCCCTGGCACAGCTTCAGACTGTGTCCTCTTGTTCTGGTACTAGGTGCCTGGGAGAAGAGCCCAACCCCCACCTGGCTCCAACCTCCCTTCAGGGAGTTGGAGAGAGCAGGAAGGTCTTCCCTGAGCCTCCTCTTCTGCAGGCTAAGCAACCCCAGCTCCCTCAGCCTCTGCTCCCAGGGCTGTGCTCCAGACAGGAAGGATGGAGAGAGACTGTTTACAAAGGCCTGCAGTGCCAGGACAAGAGGCAGTGGCTTTGAGCTGGGGGAGGGGAGCTTGAGACTGGAGATGAGGAAGAGTGAGGCTGGGGAGACACTGGCACAGGTTGCCCAGGGAGGCTGTGGCTGCCCCCTTCCTGGAGGTGCTCAAGGCCAGGCTGGATGAGGCCCTGAGCAGGCTGTGCTGGTGGGAGGTGTCCCTGCCCATGGCAGGGGGTTGGAGCTGGATGAGCTTTGAGGTCCTTTCCCATCTAACCCCTGCTGTGATTCCGTGACTGTTCCCAACCCTCCCCCTGCACCTCTCCGTGCTCACGGGCTGGGCTTGGAGCATTGAAGTGGTGCAGCCCCAACCTGGGCTCTCCCCAGCACCATCAGCATCCCTCCCAAAAGACCCAAGCCCCCCCATGCTTTGCTGGCCTCCCCTTTTGGGGGGAGCCCCCGTTCCCTCACCGCTCTCCTTGGCCTCCCCCCAGTTCTCCAAGTCGATGGTGCTGGATGTCTACAGCGACTACGTCAACAACTTCACCACTGCCATGTCCCTCATCAAGAAGGCTTGTCTCACCAAGCCTGCCTTCCTCGACTTCCTCAAGGTCAGCAGGGCCCAGGTGTGGCTGCACAGTGCTGCTGCTCACCGTGGTGGGTGCAAACTCCTCCTCTTGTTGGCCTTTCTTTCCCCCCACCCCGCAGAAGAGGCAGATGGCCAGCGCCGACCGGGTCACGCTCTACGGGCTGATGGTGAAGCCCATCCAGAGGTTCCCTCAGTTCATCCTGCTCCTGCAGGTAGGGGCAAAGGTTACCTGCCCCCCACCTTGCTGTGCAGCTGGGCTCAGCACTGCTTAGGCCACACCTTGAGTCCTGTCTCCAGTTCTGGGCCCCTCAGTTCAAGAAGGATGTTGAGTTGCTTGACCGTGTCTGGAGAAGGGCAGTAGGGCTGGGGAAGGGTCTGGGGCACAGGGCTGGGGAAGGGTGTGGGGCACAGGGCTGGGGAGGGGGCTGGGGCACAGGGCTGGGGAAGGGTGTGGGGCACAGGGCTGGGGAGGGGGCTGGGGCACAGGGCTGGGGAGGGGGCTGGGGCACGAGGCTGGGGAAGGGTGTGGGGCACGAGGCTGGGGAGGGGTGTGGGGCACAGGGCTGGGGAGGGGGCTGGGGCACAGGGCTGGGGAGGGGTCTGGAGCACAGCCCTGTGAGGAGAGGCTGAGGGAGCTGGGGTTGCTTAGCCTGGAGAAGAGGAGGCTCAGGGGAGACCTTCTTGCTCTCTCCAACTCCCTGAAGGGAGGCTGTAGACAGGTGGGGGTTGGGCTCTTCTCCCAGGCAGGCAGCCAGCCCCAGAACAAGAGGACACAGTCTCAAGCTGTGCCAGGGGAAGTTTAGGCTTGAGCTTAGCAAGAAGTTCTTCCCAGACAGATTCCCTTTGGGTTGTGCTGCCCAGGGAGGGGTTGGGGTCAGCATCCCTGGAGGTGTTGAAGCAAAGCCTGGAGGAGGCACTTGGTGCCATGGTCTGATTGATCAGCTAGGGTTGGGTGATTGGTTGGACTTGGTGAGCTTGGAGCTCTCTTCCGAGCTGGCTGCTGCTGTGATTCTTGTGTTTTGCAGCCTGGGTGCTGCAGGAAAGGGTTTAGCAAGGGACAGCTCTTGGGGCTGGCAGCTTGGCTGCAGTTTTGGGGCCCAGCCCAGGGCTCTCCTGCCAAGCTTTGCTTTCCAGAGGCGCCGGAAGCGCTCCCGGCCGCGGCAGCCCCGAGGAGGCCGATTTGCTCTCTTTTTGTTTTCTTGGGTGGCTTTTGCCCTCCCATCCTTTCTGCCTCTTTCAGGACATGCTGAAGAACACCCCCAAGGGCCATGCAGACCGCTTGTCCCTCCAGCTGGCCCTCACTGAGCTGGAGACCTTGGCGGAGAAGCTCAACGAGCAGAAGCGTTTGGCCGACCAGCTGGCTGAGATCCAGCAGCTCAGCAAGAGCATCAGTGACCGCAGCAGCCTCAACAAGGTGGGGGCCTGCAGCCTCCCCTCCTCACCTTTGTGCTGCCTGCAGCTTGGAGATAAAGCTTCTGGTTCCTGGGGCAATCTCCCCCAGGGTTGCAGAGGGGGGCAGGACACTGATGCCATCTCCCCCAAGACTGAGGGGGCAGGACCCTGATGGCATCTCCCCCAAGACTGAGGGGGCAGGACACTGATGGCATCTCCCCCAAGACTGAGGGGGCAGGACACTGATGGCATCTCCCCCAAGACTGAGGGGGCAGGACACTGATGCCATCTCCCCCAGGGTTTGGGGGGGGGCAGGACCCTGATGCCATCTCCCCCAGGGTTTGGGGGGGGGCAGGACCCTGATGCCATCTCCCCCAGGGTTGGGGAGGGGGCAGGACCCTGATGCCATCTCCCCCAAGACTGAGGGGGCAGGACCTTGCTGGCATCTCCCCCAGGGTTGAGGGGGACAGGACCTTGCTGGCATCTCCCCCAGGGTTGAGGGGGGCAGGACCCTGATGCCATCTCCCCCAGGGTTGGGGAGGGGGCAGGACCCTGATGCCATCTCCCCCAGGGTTGAGTGGGGCAGGACCCTGATGGCATCTCCCCCAGGGTTTGGGGAGGGCAGGACACTGATGGCATCTCCCCCATATTTGAGGGGGACAGGACCCTGATGCCATCTCCCCCAGGTTTGAGGGGAGAGGTTGGAGCTGGTTGGTAAGAGATGAAGCTTGTGGTTCCTGGGGGATGCAGCTCCCACCTCCCTGTCCTCCACGCCGGGGGCTTCGGGCAGCTCGGCTCCCTGTTGGACGTTGAGCACAATCAGATCTTGAGGCTGCCACGAGGAAATTCCCCTCCAGGGAAGGCCTGGAGGAGTTGCTTTGCACCTCTGCCGGGTTTTGCAACTGCTGGTGGAAGGGAAAAAGCCACTGCCAAACCCCCCTGAATGAAGCTCTTGCAACACATCCTGGGCTGGGGGTGGCTGCGGTGGCAGAACCCACAGCAGGCCACCAGCCAGCTGGGACCTGGGCTGAGGATTTAGGGCCAGAGGATGAAGACAGACTCCCAAAGGGCTGTAAAAGGGCCATGCTGGCCTGCCAAGGCTCTGCTCTCGTGGTTGGCCATGCAGGGGAAAAGGGGTTTGCAGTGTGCACTTCAAATCCTGGGTTCAGTTCTGGGCCCCTCACTCCAAGAAGGACATTGAGGGCTGGAGCAGGTCCAGAGAAGGGCAAGGAAGCTGGGGAAGGGTCTGGAGAAGAGGGCTGGGGAGGAGCAGCTGAGGGAGCTGGGGGTGTAGAGGCTGGAGCAGGTCCAGAGAAGGGCAAGGAAGCTGGGGAAGGGTCTGGAGAACAGGGCTGGGGAGGAGCAGCTGAGGGAGCTGGGGGTGTAGAGGCTGGAGCAGGTCCAGAGAAGGGCAAGGAAGCTGGGGAAGGGTCTGGAGAACAGGGCTGGGGAGGAGCAGCTGAGGGAGCTGGGGGTGTTGAGCCTGGAGAAAAGGAAGCTAAGGGGAGACCTTCTGGCTCCCTAAAAGGAAGTTGGAGCCAGGTGGGAGCTGTGCTGTTCTCTGAAGGAATAAGTGGCAGGGCAAGAGGAAATGTCCTCAACTTGCCCTGTGGGAGGTTTAGGTTGGCCATGAAGAGCAATTTCTCCCCCTTGAGGGTTGTCCAAGCCTTACCCAGGCTGCCCAGGGCTGTGGTGCCCTCCCTGGAAGGGTTTCAGGGCCGTGGTTTGGTGGTGCCCTGAGCAGTGCTGGGTTGGATCTTGGAGACCTCTGTGAGTGTTTCCTGGCCACCTCTGCAGCCCTTGGGGCTGGGCACGCTCCTAGCTGGAAGAAAATCCTTCCCTGGAAGCTAAGAAATCAAGCCAAGTGTTGGGACAGGAGGCTTCCAGGGGCCTCCCAGGCTGATGGCCCTGCCTGTTCCATGCCCTCTGCAGATGCTGAGCTCGGGGCAGAGGCAGCTCCTGCTCTGCGAGACGCTGACGGAGACTGTGTACGGCGACCGGGGGCAGCTCATCAAGTCCAAGGAGAGGAAGGTTTTCCTGCTCAATGACATGCTGGTCTGTGCCAACATCAACTTCAAGTACGTGCTGGTGGCCCCAGACCCCCACATCCCTTGGCCAAGTGGTGACAGGGTGACCCACCTCCCTTCCCCACCTCCAGTTCTGGGCTTAGTGCTTTGCTAGCTCTACCTCCAGACCTTTTCAAACCCCTTCCCCCTGTGCTGGGAGAAGGAATCCACTTGGTTTGGGGCTGCTCTGTCCCTCACTTATCTGAAGAGGGCCTGCAAGAAGGCTGGGGAGGGACTTCTCAGGATCTCAGGTCACACACCCCACCCCCTCCCCAGAGATGGAGTTGGGGCTGTTCAGGCTGGAGAGGAGAAGGCTCCCAGGAGACCTAATTGTGGCTGGAAAGCAGCCCTGAGGAGAGAGACTTTGGGGGTGCTGGTGGAGGAGAGGCTCACCAGGAGCTCTCAGAGTGCACTTGCAGCCCAGAGAGCCAAGCAGAGCCTGGGCTGCAGCAAGAGAAGTGTGGCCAGCAGGGCCAGGGAGGGGATTCTCCCCCTCTGCTCAGCTCTGGGGAGACCCCACCTGGAGTACTGATGATCCTTGGGGTCTCTTCCAACCTTAGTTACTGTGATACTGTGATACTGCCTCCAGTTCTGGAGCCCCTATGACAAGAGAGATCTGGAGGTGCTGGAAGGTGTCCAGAGCAGGGCCAGGAGGATGAGCAGAGGGCTGGAGCTGCTCTGCTGTGAGGACAGACTGAAGGAGTTGGGGCTGGTCAGTCTGGAGAAGAGAAGGCTCTGAGGTGACCTCATTGTGGCCTTCCAGGATCTGCAGGGGGCTACAAGAAGGCTGGGGAGGGACTGCTCAGGCTCTCAGGGAGTGATGGGACTAGGGGGAATGGAATGAAGCTGGAGGTGGGGAGATTCAGGCTGGAGGTGAGGAGGAAGTTCTTCCCCATGAGAGTGGTGAAGCCCTGGGATGGGTTGTCCAGGGAGGTGGTTGGGGCCCTGTCCCTGGAGGTGTTTAAGCCCAGGCTGGACGAGGCTCTGGGCAGCCTGATCTAGTGTGGGGTGTTCCTGTCCATGGCAGGGGGGTTGGAACTGGCTGATCCTTGTGGTCCCTTCCAACCCTGACTGATTCTGTGATCCTTCTTGGCATCCTTCCATCCCCTGGTGCTGGAGCTGGTGTGGAGGCCTGGAAGCTCTTGGGACCTCAGGGCTGATGCTCCAAAGGGGAAACCTCTCTATTAATCAATCTTTCCCCCCCCCTACTTTTGCAGGCCAGTGAACCCAGGGTAGGTGGCAAGCCTGGTCTGCTGTGGTTGGGTGCCCCACTTTTGGGGGTGCAGGCATGCCAGCAGTGCATGGTGTGGGGCTTGGCAGCTGGGGGCTTGGCTTGCACAAGGCATTCGGCGAGGGGCTGGCGGGCTGAGCCACGTCGCCCACCGACTGATGGCTTCTCTCTCTCTTGCCAATCCTCCCTTGGCAGAGGCCAGCTGGAAATTAGCAGCCTGGTGCCCCTGGGTCCCAAATACGTGGTGAAGTGGAGCACAGCCCTCCCACAGGTGCAGGTGGTGGAGGTGGGGCAGGAGAGCGGAGCCTATGACAAGGACAACGTCGTCATCCACAACGCCGGGGCCAAGCGGCATGCACCCAGCGGGCAGGCCTCGCACAGTGAGCTCTCATCCCTTCCCCTCCTGCAGGGCTGGGCTGTCACCACCTGTTAGAGGGCAGGAGGGCTCTGCAGAGGGACCTTGATGGGCTGAAGAGATGGGCAGAGGCCAACAGGATGGCATTCAGCAAGTCCAAGTGCCAGGGGCTGCACTTTGGCCACAGCAACCCCAGGCAGAGCTACAGGCTGGGAGCAGAGTGGCTGAGAGCAGCCAGACAGAAAGGGACCTGGGGTAGTGGTTCATAGTAGGCTGAACATGAGCCAGCAGTGTGCCCAGGGGGCCCAGAAGGCCAAGGGCATCCTGGCCTGCATCAGGAAGAGTGTGGCCAGCAGGAGCAGGGAAGTCCTTGTGCCCTGTGCTCAGCACTGCTGAGGCCACACCTGGAGTCCTCTGTCCAGTTCTGGGCTCCTCAGGTTAGGGAAGAGGTTGAGCTGCTGGAAGGTGTCCAGAGAAGGGCAACAAAGCTGGGGAGGGGTCTGGAGCACAGCCCTGGGAGGAGAGGCTGAGGGAGCTGGGGTTGCTTAGCCTGCAGAAGAGGAGGCTCAGGGGAGACCTTCTTGCTCTCTGCAACTCCCTGCAGGGAGGTTGGAGCCAGGTGGGGGTTGGTCTCTTCTCCCAGGCAGGCACCCATCCCCAGAACAAGAGGCCACAGTCTGAAGCTGTGCCAGGGGAGGTTCAGGCTGGAGGTGAGGAGAAAGTTCTTCCCAGCAAGAGGAACTGGCCATTGGAATGTGCTGCCCAGGGAGGTGGTGGAGTCCCCATCCCTGGAGGTGTTCAACAGGGGCTTGAATGTGGCCCTTGGAGCCATGGTTTAGTAGTCAGGAGGTGTTAGGTAATAGGTTGGACTTGATGATCTCTCAGGTCTTTTCCAACCTGGTTCATTCTGGGACATCCTCCTTGCATCTCATTTCCCTTCTTTCTCCAACCAAGATAAAGTCTACCTGGGGCCACCAAGGCTCTTCCAGGAGCTGCAGGACCTGCAGAAGGACCTGGCGGTGGTGGAGCAGATCACCCTTCTCATCAGCACCTTGCATGGCACCTACCAGGTATCTGTCTAGGTGGCAAAGCATGGGAGGAGCAGAGGGCTGGAGCTGCTCTGCTATGAGCACAGCCTGAGAGAGTTGGGGTTGTGCAGGCTGGAGAGGAGAAGGCTCCCAGGAGACCTCACTGTGGCCTTCCAGGGTCTGCAGGGGGCTGCAAGAAAGCTGGGGAAGGACTTTTGAGGGTGTCAGGGAGGGATAGGACTGGGGGGGATGGAGCAAAACTGGAAATGGGGAGACTGAGATTGGCTGTGAGGAAGAAGTTGTTCCCCAGGAGGGTGGTGAGAGCCTGGCACAGGCTGCCCAGGGAGGTGGTGGAAGCCTCCTGCCTGGAGGTGTTTGCAGCCAGGTGGCTGTGAGCAACCTGCTGTGGTGTGAGGTGTCCCTGGCCATGGCAGGGGGCTTGGAGCTGGCTGAGCCTTGAGCTCCCTTTCAAACCCTGACAGCTCTGTGGTTCTGTGGGTTGGGTTGAGGAGAAGCTTCTTTACAGTGAGGGTCCCAGAGCCTGGAGCAGGCTGCCCAGAGAGGTGGTGGAGTCTCCTTCTCTGGAGACTTTCAGAACCCACCTGGATGCATTCCTGTGGGCCCTGCTCAGGGTAATCCTGCTTCTGGCAGGGGGGATGGACTGGATGAGCCCTGGAGGTCGGTTCCAGCCTCTAAGGCTCTGTGGCTGGGTCGATCCAAGCTCTGTGTGCCCTGCCTGGTTCCTCACTGAGCCTTCCTGGGCACCTCATTCTCCTGGACCTCCACTGATGAAATCTGGGGACAGTCCAGGTTTATTCCATGATTTATGACTTTTCTTCCAGAACCTGAACATGACAGTGGCCCAGGACTGGTGCTTAGCCCTGCAGAGGATGATGAAGGTGAAGGAGGAGGAGATCCACTCTGCCAACAAGTGCCGCCTCCGCCTCCTGCTGCCTGGGAAACCTGACAAGTGAGTCTGCAGGTCACAGCTGGGTTCTTCCCACCCTGGGAGGGAGGAGGAGGAGCCTGAAGAGTACTGTGTACAGGTCTGGAGGCCTCAGTGTAGGGAGGACATGGATCTGATGGAGAGGGTCCAGAGGAGGGCCATGGAAATGATCAGGGGGTTGGAGCAGCTCTGCTCTGGGAACAGGCTGAGGGAGCTGGGGCTGTGCAGCCTGGAGAAGAGAAGGCTCCAGGGAGACCTAACAGCAGCCTGCCAGTGCCTGAAGGGGGCTACAGGAAAAATGGAGAGAGACTGCTTGCAAAGGCCTGCAGGGACAGGACCAGAGGCAATGGCTTCAGACCAGAGCAGAGCAGATTGAGATTGGATGTGAGGAAGAAGTTCTTCACCATGAGGGTGGTGGAGCACTGGAACAGGTTGCCCAGGGAGGTGCTTGAGGCTCCTTCCCTGGAGATATTCAAGGTGAGGCTCAGTGAGGCCCTGGGCAGCCTGATCTAGCTGGGGATGTCCCTGCTGACTGCTGGGGGTTGGACTGGATGAGCTTTGGAGGTCCCTTCCAGCCTGGCCCATTCCATGATCCAGAGGGACTTGGGTAGGCTGCAGAGGTGAGGCCAAGCCCACCTCAGAGAATCACACAATCAACCAGGTTGGAAAAGACCTCTGAGATCATCAGGTCCAACCTATCACCCAGCACCATCTGATCAACTCAACCATGGCACCCAGTCTATTTCTAGACACTTCCAGGGATGGTGACTCCACCACCTTCCCAGGCAGCCCAGTCCCACAGCCAATCACTCTTTCTGTGCTGAATTTGTTCCTGACACCCAGCCCAACATGGCTGGAAAGTCAACAACACCAAGTGCAAGGTGTTGCCACCTGGGTTGGGGCAGTCCCAAGCACAAGTATAGGCTGGGTGAGGAGCAGTCTGGAGAAGGCCTTGGGGGTGTCAGTCAATGACAAACTCCTCAGGAGGCAGCGATGGTCCCTGGCAGCCCAGCAGCCAGCTGAGTGCTGAGCTGCAGCCAGAGCAGGGAGAGCAGCAGCACAGGGAGGGGATTCTGCCCCTCTGCTCTGCTCTGCTCAGAGCCCACCTGCAGCACTGCCTCCAGCTCTGGGGCCCCCAGCACAAGGAGGACCTGGAGCTGCTGGAGAGACTCCAGAGGAGACCACAAAGGTGATCAGAGGGCTGCAGAACCTGCCCTGTGGGGACAGGCTGGGAGAGCTGGGGCTGTTCAGCCTGGAGAAGAGAAGGCTCCAGGATGACCTCAGAGCAGCCTTCCAGTACCTGAAGCAGAGCTACAGGGGAGGGACTTTTGCCAAGGCCTTGCAGTGCCAGGATGAGGAACAATGGCTTTGAGCTGGAGGAGGAGAGACTGAGACTGGAGATGAGGAAGGAATTCTGCCTAACATCCAGTCCAAAATGGCTGGAAGGTCAACAACACCAAGTGAGGCTCTCCAGGGCCATGGGCAACCTGATCTAGTTGGGGATCACAGGAGCAGAGGATGTCAGGGGTTGGAAGGGACCCAAAGAGATCATCCAGTCCAGCCCCCTGCCAGAGCAGGAGCAGAGAATCCAGCACAGGTCACACAGAACACATCCAGAGGGGGCTGCAAAGGCTCCAGAGAAGGAGACTCCACAACCTCTCTGGGCAGCCTGCTCCAGGGCTCTGGGACCCTCACAGTCAAGAAGTTCCTCCTTGTGTTGAGGTGGAACCTTCTGGGCTGCATCTTACATCCATTGCTCCTTGTCCTGTCCCAGGGTGCAGCTGAGCAGAGCCTGTCCCTGTCCCCTGCCTCCTGACCCCCAGCCCTCAGCTATTGATAGACACTGATCAAATCCCCTCTCAGCCTTCTCCTCTCCAGACTAACCACCCCCAGGGCTCTCAGCCTCTCCTCCCCAGGCAGTGCTGCAGTCCCTTCAGCATCCTTTGAGCCCTCCCTTGGACTCTCTCCAGCAGCTCCCTGTCCCTCCTGAGCTGGGGAGCCCAGAGCTGGCTGCAACATTCCAGCTGTGGCCTCAGCAGGGCAGAGCAGAGGTGGGGGGAGAACCTCCCTGGCTCTGCTGGCCACACTCCTCTGGATGCAGCCCAGGATCCCATTGGCAGCCTGTTCCAGTGCTCTGTGACCCTCACAGGGAAGAAATTCCCCCTTGTGTTGAGGTGGAACCTCCTGGGCTGCATCTTGCATCCATTGCTCCTTGTCCTATCCCAGGGTGCAGCTGAGCAGAGCCTGTCCCTGTCCCCTCCTGACCCCCAGCCCTCAGCTGTTGATAGACACTGACCAAATCCCCTCTCAGCCTTCTCCTCTCCAGACTAACCACCCCCAGGTCCCTCAGCCTCTCCTCCCCAGGGGGTGCTCCAGTCCCCTAATCATGCTTGCAGCCCTGTGCTGGCCCCTCTGCAGCAGCTGCCTGTCCCTCCTGAGCTGGGGAGCCCAGAACTGGACACAGTGCTGGAGCTGAGGTCTCAGCAGGGCAGAGCAGAGGGGAAGCTCCCTCGCCCTGCTGCCGGCTGCGGGGAACTCAGCCTTGGATGAGCTTTGGAGGTCCCTTCTGGCCTGGACCACCCCAGCACTGCATGATCCAGGTGGTGCTGCTCTCCCTGTGCAGGTCTGGGCGCCCCATCAGCGTCATGGTGGTCTTCATCACCCCAAACCCCCTGAGCAAGATCTCCTGGGTGAACCGCCTGCACCTGGCCAAGATCGGACTGCGTGAGTAGCCCCCTGGCACCTTGCCTGCCCTCAGCCCTGCTTGGCAGAGCACAGGGAGGGAGGGGGTTGTGTCCTTTGCACTTGTCCTGGTGTGAAATGGGACAGGGGAAAAGCTTGGGGAGCACTTTGGGGTGTTGTGCTGCTGGGTGGGGGTGGGAGTCTGGCTGCATCCATGGGCTGGGGGCCAGCTGCAGGGTGTTCAGCCAGGCCAAGTGGCCAGGTCCTGCCCTGCAGTCACACTGTCCTGCTTTGAGGCCAGGCAGATTCCCCTCCAGGCCCTGAGGGGGGCAGAAGAATGACACTCACCACACAAATGGAGTGCAGCAGTGATGGGAAACTTAAATGGGAAGGCAATTGGTGGTGTAGAGGAAGTACAGAGCACAGTGACAAAGGGAGCCCAAAGCCTACAGAGTCCCTTCCAGCACTCCCAGAGGTCCCCAGCAGTTCTCATCTCCCCACCTGAGGGTACACCCAAAACCCCCCAGGGCTCTTTCTTCCCCCCCTACTGCTAGGCTGGTCTCAGGCTGGCCAGGTCTGAGACTGCCCTTCCCCCCCTTCCCCTCCTGGCATTAGGCCTGGACAGACCTTGAGATCCTCCCCCACCATTACCTGAGGGAGAGCATCTCCCACATGAGCAGAGAGGGAAGAAAGAGGCAGAGAAGGACTTTGCAGATGGATTTGTAGGGCACAGGATATTATGGGTATGAAATACTCAGCTTCTTCTGTCCACTCTGGGCACAGGAGGTGTGACTCCTGTGGCAGGAACAGGAGGCACCCAGCCTGAACTGCCACACACAGCAACCCCATGCAGTGCTCCAGGCTGTGGGGCAGGGTGGCTGGAAAGTTGCTTGGCAGAGAGGGATCTGGGAGTGCTGGGTGACAGCAGCTGAAGAGGAGCCCAGGCTGTGCCCAGGTGCCTGAGAAGGTCACCAGCAGCCTGGCCTGGAGCAGCAGCAGTGGGACCAGCAGGAGCAGGGAATTGATTCTTCCTCTCTGCTCAGCACTGCTGAGGCCACAGCTTGAGTCCTGGGGTCAGTTTTGGGCTCCTCACTCCCAGAAGGACATCGAGAGGCTGGAGCAGGGCCAGGGAAGGACAATGGAAGCTGGGGAAGGGTCTGGAGAACAGGGCTGGGGAGGAGCAGCTGAGGGACCTGGGGGTGTTGAGCCTGGAGGAAAGGAGGCTGAGGAGAGACCTTCTGGCACTCTGCAGCTCCCTGAGAGGAGGCTGGAGGCAGGCAGGGCTTGGTCTCTTCTTCCAGGGAACAGAGATAGGATGAGAGGAAATGCAGGCAGACCCTTCCCCAGCTCCATTGCCCTTCTCTGGCCCTGCTCCAGCCCTCAATGTCCTTCCTGGAGTGAGGAGCCCCAAACCTCAACCCAGCCCTCAAGCTGTGGCCTCACCAGTGCTGAATGCAGGGGGACAATCCCTGCCCTGCTCCTGCTGCCCACAGCAGTGCTGCTCCAGGCCAGGCTGCCGCTGCCCTTCTTGGCCACCTGGGCACTGCTGGCTCAGCTTCAGGCAGCTGCTGACCAGCACCCAGGGATGGGGACTCCAGCACCTCCCTGGGCAGCCTGTGCCAGTGCCTGTAAGCTTTGGGCTGCAGGTGGGGGTTGTTCAGGGGTGGAAAGGAGAGCTGTGTACCTCAAACTGCTAATGCTGGGGTGCCTTTGGTGAGGGCAGGGGTGCTGGGGGTCACCTTGGTCACCCTCAGTCTTCTCTGCTGTCTGCAGGGGAGGAGAACCAGCCGGGCTGGCTCTGTCCTGACGAAGACAAGAAGAGCAAAGCTCCTTTCTGGTGCCCCATCCTCTCCTGCCACATGCCTGCCTTCTCCAAGGCCCTTGATCTTCAGGTAAAAGTGATGGCCAGCTTCACCTCCAGCCCACACCAAGAGCTCCTTCCCACCTCCAGCCATCATTTGGGGGAATAAAAGCACAATTCCTTTGGTCCTGCCCTTGGGTCACAGCCACCCCATGAGTGCTCCAGGCTGGGAGGCAGAGTGGCTGGCAACTGCCCAGTGGGGAGGGACCTTGGGGGTGCTGGGTGACAGCAGCTGAAGATGAGCCCAGGGGGTGCCCAGCTGACCAAGAAGGTCACCAGCAGCCTGGCCTGGATCAGCAGTGGTGTGGGCAGCAGGAGCAGGGCAGGGATTGTCCCCCTGGACTGGGGACTGCTGAGGCCACACCTTGAGTGCTGGGTTGAGTTTTGGGCTCCTCACTCCAAGAAGGACATTGAGAGGCTGGAGCAGGTCCAGGGAAGGGCAAGGAAGCTGGGGAAGGGTCTGGAGACCAGGGCTGGGGAGGAGCAGCTGAGGGAGCTGGGGGTGGTGAGCCTGGAGAAGAGGAGGCTGAGGGGAGACCTTCTGGCTCTCTCCAGTCTCTGAAAGGAGATTAGAGCCAGGTGGTGCTCAGCCTCTTCTCCCAAGGAACAAATGATAGGGTGAGAGGAGACAGCCTCAGGTTGCTCCAGGGGAGGTTTAGGTTGGCCATGAGGAACAATTTCTTCCCCTTGAGGGTTGTCCAGGCCTGGCCCAGGGTGGAGTCCCCATCCCTGGAGAGGTTTCAGAGCTGTGAAGATGTGGTGCTAAGGGCCATGGCTTGGTGGTGCCCTGCCAGCTGGGCTTGGTGGTGCCCTGCCGGCTGGGCTTGGTGGTGCCCTGCCAGCTGGGCTCGGCGGTGCCCTGCCGGCTGGGCTCGGTGGTGCCCTGCCGGCTGGGCTTGGTGGTGCCCTGCCGGCTGGGCTTGGCGGTGCCCTGCCAGCTGAGCTTGGTGGTGCCCTGCTGGCTGGGCTTGGTGGTGCCCTGCCGGCTGGGCTTGGTGGTGCCCTGCTGGCTGGGCTCGGTGGTGCCCTGCCAGCTGGGCTTGGTGGTGCCCTGCCGGCTGGGCTTGGCGGTGCCCTGCCAGCTGGGCTCGGTGGTGCCCTGCCGGCTGAGCTCGGTGGTGCCCTGCCAGCTGGGCTTGGTGGTGCCCTGCCGGCTGGGCTTGGCGGTGCCCTGCCGGCTGAGCTTGGTGGTGCCCTGCCAGCTGGGCTTGGTGGTGCTCTGCCAGATGGGCTTGGTGGTACCCTGCCAGCTGAGCTTGGCGGTGCCCTGCCAGCTGGGCTTGGTGGTGCCCTGCCGGCTGAGCTTGGTGGTGCCCTGCCAGCTGGGCTTGGTGGTGCCCTGCCGGCTGGGCTTGGTGGTGCCCTGCCAGCTGGGCTCGGTGGTGCCCTGCCGGCTGGGCTTGGTGGTGCCCTGCCAGCTGAGCTTGGTGGTGCCCTGCCAGCTGGGCTTGGTGGTACCCTGCCGGCTGAGCTTGGTGGTGCCCTGCCAGCTGGGCTTGGTGGTGCCCTGCCGGCTGAGCTCGGTGGTGCCCTGCCGGCTGAGCTTGGTGGTGCCCTGCCGGCTGGGCTTGGTGGTGCCCTGCCAGCTGGGCTTGGTGGTGCCCTGCCTGCTGAGCTTGGTGGTGCCCTGCCGGCTGGGCTTGGTGGTGCCCTGCCAGCTGGGCTTGATGATCCTAAAGGGTCTTTCCAGCTGTGATCCTGGTGCCAGGGTGGGTGAGCTGGAGGAGGAGACTTAAGCTGGCTGCAATGGCAGAAACTGGGGATACAGTTCTGGGTGTGTCTTGACCTTGAGCTCTGGGGCACGTGCTGATAACCCTTCACCTCCTGGCCTGGGCTGGAGGTGAGCTGGAGCCCCCTGTGCCTGCTCTCTCCCCAGCTGGGCGCCGCCGTGCACAACCCGGTGCAGTCCTCCCTGCTGGGCTTCTCCGCCGTCAGCACCTCGCTGCCGCAGGGCTACCTCTGGGTGAGCAAAGCAGCCCCCCCAAACGGGGCAGAAGCCACCAGCTTTGAGTCCTGCTGGCTGCAGACCCCCTGCCCCCTGCTGCTCATGGCTGGAGCCAACCCCCAGCTTCTGCTCCTGGCAGGTGGGGGGGGGCCAGGCAGGCGCCGGGGGCCTGGTGGAGATCCTGTCGCTGTACCGCGCCGTGCCGCGCACCGTCAAGTCCTTCCCGGTGGCTTCCCCGGTGCTGTGCATGGAGTACATCCCTGAGGTGGGTGAGGAGGACCTGGCAGGCACCCAGGAGCCCAGACCCACCACTGAGCAGCCCTCAGCATCCCCACATCCCACGGTCTGCCTGGGGTTACGGGACGGCAGGTGAGCCTCCCCCCGCCCGCAGCCCTCCGCCGGCACCAGAGCCTTGAGGGCCAGCACTGACCTCCTGCCTCTCCCCTCCCCGTTCTCTCCTCAGCATCATGGTCTATGGCAGCGTGGACATGGGGGCTCAGTGCCTGCTGACCTGCAAGAGCCCAGGCACACAGCCTGTCCTCTGCTTGAGGCACAGCCCAGAGTACCTCTTTGCGGGGCTGCAGGATGGGACCGTGGCTGCCTACCCCAGGAGCAACGGTGAGGACAGGCCCCAAGGGAGCTGTTGGGTGGGACACCCTGAAACCCCTTCAGGGAGTTGGAGAGGGCAGGAAGGTCTCCCCTGAGCCTCTTCTGCTCCAGGCTAAGCAACCCCAGCTCCCTCAGCCTCTCCTCCCAGGGCTGTGCTCCAGACTCCTCCCCAGCTTTGTTGCCCTTCTCTGGACACCTTCCAGCAGCTCAACCTCTTTCCTGACCTGAGGAGCCCAGAACTGGACACAGGACTCCAGGTGTGGCCTGAGCAGTGCTGAGCACAGGGCACAAGGACTTCCCTGCTCCTGCTGGCCACACTCTTCCTGCTGCAAGCCAGGCTGCCCTTGGCCTTCTGGGCCCCCTGGGCACACTGCAGGCTCATGTTCAGCCTACCATCAACTGCTACCCCCAGGTCCCTCTCTGCCTGACTGCTCTCAGCCACTCTGCCCCCAGCCTGTGGCACTGCCTGGGGTTGTTGTGGCCAAAGTGCAGCACCTGGCACTTGGATGTGTTCAATCTCCTGCCCTTGGCCTCTGCCCATCTGCCCAGCCTGTCGAGGTCCCTCTGCAGAGCCTCTCTACCCTCCAGCAGATCAACTCCTGCCCCCAGCTTGGTGTCACCTGCAAATTCACTGCTGATGGACTCAATCCCCTCCTCCAGATCATCAATAAAGATATTGAACAGGCTGGGGCCCAGCACTGATCCCTGGGGCACACCACTGGTGCCTGGCTGCCAGCTGGCTGTGGCACCATTCCCCACCACTCTCTGGGCTCAGCCTCCAGCCTGTTCCTAGACCAGCTCAGAGAGCTGCTGGTCAAGCCAGGGGCTGACAGCTTGGAACAGCTTTGCCTGCCTTCACCTCAGGCCAAGGCTTGAGAGCCTTCCTCCTCACTTGGGCTCTCAAGTACCTTTGCTTCATCACTAGAGGGTAGGAAAGAGCCTCACACAACGCTTGCTGCTGGCCTAGATTGGGACCCAACCCTTCCTCTGCCCTCAGCTACCCTGCAGTGAGCAGCACCCAGCTCAGGGAAGCCTCTTCAGTGGCTCTTGGGAGGTCCTCCACAGCCCCTTGCCCCCACCTCAGAGCCCCCAGCCCCATCCCCAGCTGCTTTAAGGAAGCAGCTTTCATGTGCCTCTCCATTTCCACAGGCAGCAAGCTGCAGGGTGGAGGTTTTGATTGGGGGGTTAGGAAAAAGCCTGTCCTAAAATAGTTCCTTTTGGGGCTTTCTCTCTCTTTTTTTCCCCCTGTTGTTATTAATAGAGGGGTGGAGGGGGGGGTGGATAAAAAGGAGGATTGGCTGAAAAGCTGCTGAGGAGGGGAGCAGAGGTCTGAGGAGCCCAAAGGGCTCTTTTCATCCCTTGGATCTTAGAGGGGTTTGGGGTAAAATGAATACAATTGAGTTGGAACTAAAGGGGGGGGAACAAAAAGAGAGAGAAATTAACTCTTGAAGCAGCTCAGCCACTGCTGGTGAGGAATTCATCCAAATCTGGCACAAAGCTCCTCCCAGATCAGCCTGGGAGCACAGAAATGGGCAAAGGGAAATGAAAGGCCATGAAAAGGCTGCATGGGGAAAAAGAGACACTGAAATGCTTGCTTTGAGCAAAAGAAAGGGAATTTGGGGCTTGCCCCATGGGGCCAGGTGGGCCACTGTGGGCTGGTACAAAGCTGTTTGCAGTGGGGGGGAAAAGGAGGTTGAGGGAAGGCTGGAACTGGGGTGTGAGCTGCCCCTCCCTCCCTGCCCCCCCCCCCCCCCCCCCCATCCTTTTGATTGTGGCATAGAAATGCTTGGAGGTGACCCTGGGGACACAAAGAGGGTTGCAGCAGACCCCAGCAGGTGTTTCAAGGGGTTTCAGCTGCATTTGGTTTTGCTGAGCATCCAATCACCTCCTGGGCTGCAGCAAGAGAAGCAAGAGGTACAGCAAGGCCAAGGGCAGGGTGCTACAGCTGGGGCAGGGCAATCCCAGGCACTGCTAGAGGCTGGGCAGGGACTGGCTGGAGAGCAGCCCTGGAGAAAAGGACCTGAGGGTGCTGGGGGAGGAGAAGCTCAGCAGGAGCCAGCAGGGAGCACTTGCAGCCCAGAGAGCCAAGCAGAGCCTGGGCTGCAGCAAGAGAAGTATGGCCAGCAGGGCCAGGGAGGGGATTCTGCCCCTCTGCTCCACTCTGCTGAGACCACAGCTGCAGCTCTGGGGCCAGCTCTGGAGCCTCTGTGCCAGGAAGGCTCTGGAGGGGCTGGAAGGTGTCCAGAACAGGGCCAGGAGGAGGAGCAGAGGGCTGGAGCTGCTCTGCTGTGAGCACAGCCTGAGGGAGTTGGGGTTGTGCAGGCTGGAGAGGAGAAGGCTCCCAGGAGAGCTAATTGTGGCCTTCCAGGATCTGCAGGGGGCTGCAAGAAAGCTGGGGAGGGACTCTTGAGGGTGTCAGGGAGGGATAGGACTGGGGGGGATGGAGCAAAACTAGAAGTGGGGAGATTGAGATTGGCTGTGAGGAAGAAGTTGTTCCCCAGGAGGGTGGTGAGAGCCTGGCACAGGCTGCCCAGGGAGGTGGTGGAAGCCTCCTGCCTGGAGGTGTTTGCAGCCAGGCTGGAGGTGGCTGTGAGCAACCTGCTGTGGTGTGAGGTGTCCCTGCCCATGGCAGGGGAGTTGGAGCTGGCTGAGCCTTGGGGTCCCTTCCACCTCTAACAGTTCCATGATTCTCTGACTATCCCATCCCTGTGTGTGAGCATCATTCTCCTGCCCTTTTTGGGGGGCAGCAGAGCATCTGTCCTGCTCTGAACTGGGGCAGGACCACAGCGGGGCTGGGGGGTGGCAGCCATCCCCCCTCTGCTCTGGTGTGAGGTGTCCCTGCCCATGGCAGGGGGATTGGAGCTGGCTGAGCCTTGAGCTCCCTTCCAACCCTGCCAGTTCTGTGATTCCCTGCTCTCCTTGTTGCCCCAGGGGGGCTGTGGGACCCAGCTGAGCAGCCAACCTGCCTGAGCGTGGGGCCCGGCCCGGTGCGAGCCCTCCTGACGCTGGATGAGACCCTCTGGGCCAGCTGTGCCAACCAGGTCACTGTCCTGGATGCCACCAGCCTCCACACCCAGGTAGGGAGCACTGCCTGGGGCCCAGCTGCATCTGGGGATGGGGGGGGATGTTGGTTTTAGCCCCAAAGGATGTGGGTGGGGGCAGAGAAAGCCCTCGGGGGTGTTGGGCGACTGATGGCCGAAGGGGAGCCAGGGTGTGCCAGGCTGGAAACAGCAGGCAGGTTCTGTCCCTCTCTGCCCCAGGGTTCATCAATGTTCAAGGCTTAAGGGTGTTGAGGTGTGGTTAGGAGGGGGTTGAGCTGAAGATGAGCCCAGGGGGTGCCCAGGTGGGCAAGAAGTTCGCCAGCAGCCTGGCCTGGAGCAGCAATGCTGTGGGCAGCAGGAGCAGGGCAGAGATGGTGCCCCTGGAGTGGGCACTGCTGAGGCCACACTTCAAGTCCTGGGTTGAGTTTTGGGCTCCTCACTCCCAGAAGGACATTGAGAGGCTGGAGCTGGTCCAGAGAAGGGCAAGGAAGCTGGGGAAGGGTCTGGAGAAGAGGGCTGGGGAGGAGCAGCTGAAGGGAGCTGGGGGTGTTGAGCCTGGGGAAGAGGAGGCTGAGGGCAGAGCTGCTGGCCTGAGAGGAGCCTGGAGTCAGATGGGGCTTGGTCTCTTCTCCTTTGCATCAGAGGATAGGATGAGAGGAGATGGCCTCAGGTTGTCCCAGGGGAGGTTTAGGTTGGGCATCAGAAGAAACTTCCCTGAAAGGGCTCTCAGAGGCTGGCCCAGGCTGCCCAGGGAGCTAGGGCTGAAGCCTCATCCCTGGAGGTGTTGAGAAGCCTTGCAGATGTGCTGCTGGGTGTGGGGGGAGCATGGTTTAGCCCCAGGCTTGGTAGGGCTAGAGAATGCTTGAACTGGGTGATCTTAGCAGCATCTTTTCCAAGCCAAGTAGTTCCCTGGTTCAACCTCCCAACCTTTTTCCCCCCTGCTGCTTCTCTTTGCTTTGGGCTCCTTTCCCTCTGATGCTGAGCTGCAGGAGGACTCTGCTGAGCTGTCTCCTGCAGCTGCCTAACCACAGAATGCTGAATAGCTGGGGGTTCTGGGGAGGGTTTTAGGGGTTTTTTTGCTTGCTTTTAAAACAGGCTAAGCCTCCTCTCTTTCCTCCCACCTTTGCAATTCCCCCATGCAGTGCTCAGCCTGAGTTTGCATGGATTAGCTGTTGTAAAGAGCCAGCCACAAGGCTCTGCTGGCCATGAATAATGCAGCAGGGCACTGGAGTCCCCTCTCCAGCTCCCCTTTTGCTTGTGGCAGGAGCCAGGTGGGAATTCTTGCAGGAGAAAAAGGGATGGGGAAGCAAAAATAACCCAAACCATGTAGAGGGAGGCAGGAGGGGCTGGGGGCAGGGGCAGGAGGGGCTGGAGAGAGGGTGGGAGGCAAGAGGGCGTTGGTGGGGTGCAGGAGGGGATGGGTGGGGGGGAGGAGGGGCTGGATAGAGGGTAGGAGGCAAGAGGGGCTTGGTTGGGTGCAGGAGGGCATGGATAGAGGGTGGGATGCAAGAGGGGCTGGGTGGGCTGCAGGAGGGGCTGGGTGGGGTGCAGGAGGGGCTGGAGAGAGGGTGGGGAGGCAAGAGGGGCTTGGTGGGGTGCAGGAGGGGCTGGGGGGGGCAGGAGGGGATGGATAGAGGGTGGGATGCAGGAGGAGATGGATGGAGGGTGGGAGGCAGGAGGGGCTGGGTGGATGGAGGGTGGGGTGCAGGAGGGGATGGATGGAGGGTGGGGTGCAGGAGGGGCTGGGTGGATGGAGGGTGGGGTGCAGGAGGGGCTGGGTGGATGGAGGGTGGGATGCAGGAGGGGCTGGGTGGATGGAGGGTGGGGTGCAGGAGGGGCTGGGTGGAGGGTGGGTGGGGTGCAGGAGGGGCTGGGTGGAAGGAGGGTGGGATGCAGGAGGGGCTGGGTGGATGGAGGGTGGGATGCAGGAGGGTCTGGGTGGATGGAGGGTGGGGTGCAGGAGGGGCTGGGTGGATGGAGGGTGGGATGCAGGAGGGGCTGGGTGGATGGAGGCAGGGGTGCAGGAGGGGCTGGGTGGATGGAGGCAGGGGTGCAGGAAGGGAGCTGGTTGGTGGCTTGCAGGAGGGGATGTGGTGGCAGCAGGGCACTGGAGTCCCCTCTCCAGCTCCACTTTTGCTTGTGGCAGGAGCCAGGTGGGAATTCTTGCAGGAGAAAAAGGGATGGGAAAGCAAAAATAACCCAAACCATGTAGAGGGAGGCAGAAGGGGCTGGGGGGGGGGGCAGGAGGGGCTGGAGAGAGAGTGAGAGGCAAGGAGGCAAGAGGGGGTTGGTGGGGTGCAGGAGGGGGTGGAGAGAGGGTGGGATGCAAGAGGGGCTTGGTGGGGTGCAGGAGGGGCTGGGTGGGATGGATAGAGGGTGGGATGCAAGAGGGGCTTGGTGGGGTGCAGGAGGGGCTGGGTGGGATGGATAGAGGGTGGGATGCAAGAGGGGCTTGGTGGGGTGCAGGGGGTAGGACTGGATGATCTCTTTGGGTCCCTTCCAACCCCTAACATCTGTGCATCAAGAGTGTGGCCAGCAGAGCCAGGGAGGTTCTCCTCCCCCTCTGCCCTGCCCTGCTGAGACCTCACCTGGAATACAGCAGCCAGCTCTGGGCTCCCCAGCTCAGGAGGGACAGGGAGCTGCTGGAGAGAGGCCAGGGAAGGCTCCAAGAATGCTGAAGGGACTGCAGCACTGCCTGGGGAGGAGAGGCTGAGAGCCCTGGGGGTGGTTAGTGTGGAGAGGAGAAGGCTGAGAGGGGATTTGATCAGTGTCTATCAATAGCTGAGGGCTGGGGGTCAGGAGGGAGGGCACAGGGACAGGCTCTGCTCAGCTGCACCCTGGGATAGGACAAGGAGCAGTGGATGGAAGCTGCAGCACAGGAGGTTCCACCTCAGCATGAGGCAGGAACTTCTTCCCTGTGAGGGTCCCAGAGCCCTGGAGCAGAGGGGTTGTGGAGCCTGAGGGCTGGGGCTCAGGAGGGAGGGCACAGGGACAGGCTCTGCTCTCTTGCTCCCGGCGACGAGGGAGGCCAAGCTGGCAGCACTTTTGGGGGGGAGCAGCCAACCCTTTGATTGCCTTCTGGGGGTTCCCCTTTTGGCAGCAAACCTTTGAGGCCCACCCTGACCCCGAGGCCAGCGTCACACACATGATCAAGGCGGGCAGTGGGGTCTGGATGGCCTTCTCCTCGGGCTCCTCCATCCGCCTCTTCCACACCGAGACCCTGGAGCACCTGCAGGAGATCAACATCGCCACCAGGACCACCTTTGTCCTCCCAGGTGAGCTCCCCACCTTCCCCTGCCTCTTAGTTGGCATTCAAAGGATGGATGGAGTTGGGGCTGTGCAGTCTGGAGAGGAGAAGGCTCCCAGGAGACCTCATTGTGGCCTTCCAGGATCTGAAGGGGGCTACAGGAAGGCTGGGGAGGGACTGCTCAGGCTCTCAGGTAGGGATAGGACTAGGGGGAATGGAATGAAGCTGGAGGTGGGGAGATTCAGGCTGGAGGGGAGGAGGAAGTTCTTCCCCATGAGAGTGGTGAAGCCCTGGGATGGGTTGTCCAGGGAGGTGGTTGAGGCTCCATCTCTGGAGGTGTTTAAGCCCAGGCTGGATGAGGCTCTGGCCAGGCTGCTCTAGTGTGGGGTGTCCCTGCCCATGGCAGGGGGGTTGGAACTGGCTGATCCTTGTGGTCCCTTCCAACCCTGACTGATTCTATGATCCTATGTGTTGGGTTGCTTTGTGGCCTTGGTGGTTTGCGGAGGAGCTGTGTGTGCAGCTGACCTGCTTAGTGCTGTGGAAAGCTTTGAGCTTGGACCTTGGCAGGCTGCAGAGCTGAGCCCAGGACAACCTCATGAGGCTCAACAAGACCAAGGGCAAGGTCCTGCAGCTGGGGCAGGGCAATCCCAGGCACTGCTAGAGGCTGGGCAGGGACTGGCTGGAGAGCAGCCCTGGAGAAAAGGACCTGGGGGTGCTGGGGGAGGAGAAGCTCAGCAGGAGCCAGCAGGGAGCACTGGCAGCCCAGAGAGCCAAGCAGAGCCTGGGCTGCAGCAAGAGAAGTGTGGCCAGCAGGGCAGGGAGGGGATTCTGCCCCTCTGCTCCACTCTGCTGAGCCCACAGCTGGAGCTCTGGGGCCAGCTCTGGAGCCTCTGTGCCAGGAAGGCTCTGGAGGGGCTGGAAGGTGTCCAGAGAAGGGCCAGGAGGAGGAGCAGAGGGCTGGAGCTGCTCTGCTGTGAGCACAGCCTGAGGGAGTTGGGGTTGTGCAGGCTGGAGGGGAGAAGGCTCCCAGGAGACCTCATTGTGGCCTTCTAGGATCTGCAGGGGGCTGCAAGAAAGCTGGGGAGGGACTTTGGAGGGTGTCAGGGAGGGATAGGACTGGGGGGGATGGAGCAGAACTAGAAGTGGGGAGATTGAGATTGGCTGTGAGGAAGAAGTTGTTCCCCAGGAGGGTGGTGAGAGCCTGGCACAGGCTGCCCAGGGAGGTGGTGGAAGCCTCCTGCCTGGAGGTGTTTGCAGCCAGGCTGGAGGTGGCTGTGAGCAACCTGCTGTGGTGTGAGGTGTCCCTGCCCATGGCAGGGGGCTTGGAGCTGGCTGAGCCTTGGGGTCCCTCTAACCTGAACATCTGTGACTCTCTTACTGACTCCAGAATCCTGCAGTGGCTCAGGTTGGAAGGGACCTCAGAGATCATCCAGTTCCAGTTACCCTGCCATGGGCAGGGACACCTCTTGACTTGGGTCCTCAAGCCCTCATCCAACCTGGCCTTGAGCATGTGTGACCCTGTGTGATACTGTGATGTGCAGGGAGGAGGCAGCCACAGCCTCCCTGGGCAGCCTGTGCAGAGTCTCAGCACTCTCCTACTGAAGACCTTCTTCCTCAGTTCCACTCTAACCCTGCTCTCCCTCAGCTTCAAACCATTCCTTACTTGGCCTGTGTCCAGACACCCTCCTGCCAAGTCCCTCTGCAGCCTTCCTGCAGGATCCCTGTGGAGCTCTGGACCAGGCTGCCCAGGGAGGTGGTTGGGGCAGGGCAGCTCTGAGGTCCCCTTGGCCTCTTCTCCACGCTGAGCAGCTCCAGCTCCACCCAACCTATGCTGGGAGCAGGGATTCCATCGGCCTGGAAAGGCTGAACCAGCTGATCCTTGAGCTGCCTTCCAAGCTGATTCTCTGCTTCCCTCCCTCTGGGGCATGCTGGGCTGGCTCCCACCTTGTTGCAGCTTCCAAGTGACATGATTGTGTAATTAGTCCCAGCCACACTCCTCTTGTAAGTCACTTAGTGCCTTCTCTCTCTCTCTCTTTTTCCCACCCTCCCCTTTCCCTTTTTTCAGGGCATGTTCAATTATTTATCACTTCCTTCCCTGGCTGGGTATTTAATGCATTTTTGAACTCCTGCTCCTTCATCCTTTTTAACTTGACAGGTCATTAATAAAGTCCTCCTGGAGAGAAACCCAACTTGCATCTCCACAGACAGAGCTCCTCGCCGCCGCTGCTGCTGTGCAGGGCTGAGTCCCAGGGATAAAATATTCATCTGCCATTACAAGTCTTCACTCTTCCCTGCCTTGGGCTTTTCTGCTTTCCCCCTCCCCCCCCTTGCTTTTTACCTCCTCTTTTTGTTTATTTATATTTGGAGCCTTCTCCCTCGGCAGAAGAGATCTTTGTGGCGAGATGCTGCGTGGCCTTGGAGGGCCTCTCCGGCCTCTCCTCCCCAGGCAGTGCTGCAGTGCCTTCAGGAGCCCTGGGGCCCTCCCTTGCACCTCTCCAGCAGATTCCTCTCCTCTCCTCTCCTCTCCTCTCCTCTCCTCTCCTCTCCTCTCCTCTCCTCTCCTCTCCTCTCCTCTCCTCTCCTCTCCTCTCCGAACCTCTCCGAACCTCTCCGAACCTCTCCGAACCTCTCCTCTCCGAACCTCTCCGAACCTCTCCGAACCTCTCCTCTCCGAACCTCTCCGAACCTCTCCGAACCTCTCCTCTCCTCTCCTCTCCTCTCCTCTCCTCTCCGAACCTCTCCTCTCCTCTCCGAACCTCTCCGAACCTCTCCTCTCCGAACCTCTCCTCTCCGAACCTCTCCTCTCCGAACCTCTCCTCTCCGAACCTCTCCTCTCCTCCCCAGGCAGTGCTGCAGTCCCTTCAGCATCCTTGGAGCCCTCCCTCGGACTCTCTGCAGCAGCTCCCTGTCCCTCCTGAGCTGGGCAGCCCAGAGCTGGCTGCAGCATTCCAGGTGGTGTCTCAGCAGCCCAGCCCTCACCCTCTCTCTTTCCCTGCCTTCTCTTCCAGGCCAGAAGCAGGTGCGTGTCAGCAGCCTCCTCATCTGCCAGGGCTCGCTCTGGGTGGGCACTGACCAGGGCATCATTGTGCTGCTGCCTGTGCCCCGCTTGGAGGGGATCCCCAAAATCACCGGTGAGCACCAAACCCCTTCCTGCCACAGCCCCCAGCGTGCTGGGGGTGGCAAAGGCCCTCTGGAGGCCACCCAGTCCAAGCCTCCCCAGCGTGTGCTGGAGCTTCCAATCATAGAGTCAGCCAGCTTGGAAAAGGGCTCAGAGCTCAGCCAGGCCAACCCAGCACCTCCTGACAACCAACCCATGGCTGCAAGGGCCACATCCAAGCCCCTCTTGAGCACCTCCAGGGATGAGGACTCCACCACCTCCCTGGGCAGCACATCCCCATCTGCTCCCTGGGCACCATGACTTCCCTGGGCAGCACATCCCAATGTCCTCCCTGGGCACCACCACCTCCCTGGGCAGCACATTCCCATGGCCAATCTCTCTTGCTGGGAAGAACTTTCTCCTCACCTCCAGCCTAACCTTCCCCTGGCACAGCTTGAGATTGTGTCCTCTTGTTCTGGTGCTGGGTGCCTGGGAGAAGAGACCAACCCCCAGCTGGCTTCAACCTCCCTGCAGGGAGTTGGAGAGAGCAAGAAGGTCTCCCCTGAGCCTCCTCTTCTGCAGGCTAAGCAACCCCAGCTCCCTCAGCCTCTCCTCCCAGGGCTGTGCTCCAGACCCCTCCCCAGCCTTGTTGCCCTTCTCTGGACACCTTCAAGTCTCTCAATGTCCTTCTTAAACTGAGGAGCCCAGAACTGGACACAGGACTTGATGGTTTGCCAGGGCAAGCCAGGCTCATGCCTTGCATGCTTGCAGCACAGCCTGTCCTGTCCTCTTGCTTCCTTCTCCTCCTGCCATTGTGGTTGGGTGCAGGAGGCTGCCCTCAGCTCCTCCAGCCCAAACCACTCACTGCAACTGGAGAAGCACATCCCAGCATCACAGACTCCTGGTATGCTGGGGGTTGGAAGAGACCTCATCCAGTCCAAGCCCCCTGCTCCAGCAGGGCACCCACAGCACCCAGCCCAGCAGCACCATGGCCAGGGGGGGTTGGAAGCTCTCCACAGCAGGAGACTCCACAACCTCTCTGGGCAGCCTGCTCCAGGGCTCAGCACCCTCACACCAAACAACTTTCTCCTCCTGAGTTCCAGTTGGTGCCCACTGCCCCTTGGCCTGGCCCTGGGCACCACTGAGCAGAGTCTGGCCCCAGGGTCTTGCCCCCCATAGCTCCTTTAGCTCTTGCTGAGCATTGCTCAGCTGCCCTCTGGGGCTGCTCTTCTGCAGGCTCTCAGCCCCAGGGCTCTCAGCCTTTGCTGCTCCCAGAGCTGCTCCAGGCCCCTCAGCAGATTCAGAGCCTCTGCTGGACTCTCTCCAGACTCTTTGGGACTGGGGAGCCCAGAGCTGGATCCAGTCCTGCAGATGTGGTCTGACTAGAGCAGAGGGGCAGGAGAGCCTCCCTTGCCCTGCTGGCCACACTCTTCTGCATGCACCCCAGGACCCCAGGTGGCCATGAGGGCACCTTGCTGGCTCCTGGGCAGCTTCTCGTCCCCCAGCACTCTCAAGTCCTTCTCTTTGGAGCTGGTTCCCAGCAGGTGTCCTCTCCCCTGTCCTGGAGCAGGGGCTTGTCCCTCCCCAGGGGCAGGGCCCTTCCCTTGCCTGCTGTGGGCACAGCCTTTGTTCTGAGCCCGTTTTCAGTGCCTCTCCTCTCTTGCATCGGCAGGCAAGGGCATGGTGTCCCTCAACGGGCACGGCGGCCCCGTGGAGTTCCTGGCAGTGGCCTTGAGCACCCTGGCGCCTGACGTGCTGAAGGGCGACCAGGAGGAGGAAGAGGAGGGCGAGGAAGAGAAACCCCCGGATCTGGACGGCCCCCAGCCGCGGGAGCTGAGGAAGAAAGGGATTCTGTTGCAGTACCGACTGCGCTCCACCTCCCACCTGCCCGGGCAGCTGCTGTCGGTGCGGGAGGCGCCGGCGGGGGGCGCCGGGGAGCACACGGAGGAGGACGGCAGCATCTACGAGCTGGCCGACGACCCCCAGGTGTGGGTCCGCAGCCGGCCCTGCGCCCGCGACGCCCCCCGCAAGGAGATCTCCTCGGTGGCCATCGTCTCCGGGGGCCGCGGCTACCGCAGCTTCAGTGCCGAGGCGCCGCCACGGGGGGGCGCTGCCGACAGCACCCTGCTCATCTGGCAGGTGCCACTCACGCTATAGCGGCCCCGGGGGCACCCCCTGACTCCCCCCCGCCTGGCACCCACCCACCTACCGATCTGGTACCCACTCACCCACCCACCCACCCATGTATCTGGTGCCCACCCAGCTGCCTGGCATCCACCCACCTGGCACCCACCTACCCACCCACCCACTACCTACCTTCCCACCCTCTTGGCACCCACCTCCCTACCCACTTAACACTCACCTGGCACCCACACACCTTTCTCCCCACCTGCCTTCCCCCTCTCCTGGCCGCCTCACCTACCTACTGACTCACCTGGCATCTTCCTGCCCACTTGGTACCTTCCTGCTCACTTGGTGCCTTCCTACCCCCTTGGTGCCTTCCTACCCCCATCCCCACCTGGCACCTACCTACTCACTTGGTACCTTCCTGCCCGCTTGGTACCTTCCTACCTTCATACCCACCTGGCACCTACCTACCCACTTGGTACCTTTCTACCCCCATCCCCACCTGGTACCTACCTACCCACCTGGCACCTACCTACCCACTTGGTACCTTCCTACCCCCATCCCCACCTGGTACCTACCTACCCACCTGGCACCTACCTACCCACTTGGTACCTTCCTGCCCACTTGGTGCCTTCCTACCCCCATCCCCACTTGATACCTACCTACCCACTTGGTGCCTTCCTACCCCCATCCCCACCTGGCACCTACCTACCCACCTGGCACCTTCCTGCCCACTTGGTGCCTTCCTACCCCCATCCCCACTTGATACCTACCTACCCACTTGGTGCCTTCCTACCCCCATCCCCACCTGGCACCTACCTACCCACTTGCTACCTTCCTGCCCACTTGGTACCTACCTACCCACTTGGTACCTACCTACTCATTTGGTACCTTCCTACCCCCATTCCCACCTGGCACCTACCTACCCACCTGGCACCTACCTACCCACTTGGTACCTACCTACCCTCATCCCCACCTGACACCTACCAACCCACTTGGTACCTTCCTGCCCACCTGGTGCCTTCCTACCCCCATCCCCACCTGGTACCCACCTACCCACGTGGTACCTTCCTGCCCCCATCCCCAGCTGGCACCTACCTCAAAGAAGCCACCCAGAAGCTGCTGGGGGGTGGCCGTGTGCCCTGGGTGCATCACCCTTGGATTTTAAAGAGTGGGAGGGGGGATAGAAGACCCTTAACAAAAAGAGGAGGGAGAGGAGGAGAAGGATTTGGGGTTGGGTTGGGGGTTTTTGTGTGTGTGTGTGTTTTGGGCTTTTTTTCTTCCTTTTTGGTGGTGGTGGGGTTTTTTAATTTATTTATTTGGGTGGGGGGCTTTATTTTGGTGTGGTTTGGGGGGGTTTTGTGTGTTTGCATTTGGGGGGGGGGGGGGGGGGGGGTTTCCCCTTGGGTTTTTTTTCCTTGGGGTGGTTTTGTGCGGTTTGTCTCTTTTGGTTTGGTTTTGTCTTCTTTGTTTGTTGTTGGCTTTTATTTTGATGTTTAAAGTTTTCTGTGGGGTTTTTTTTTCCCCTGTTTTTTTTTTTTGTTGTTGTTGTTCTTTGTTTTTCTGGTTTTTTCCTTTTTTCTTTTTCTGATTTTTTTTTGGTGGGTTTTTTCCTTGATTTTTCCCTTTTCTTTCCTTTTCCTTTTCTCTTTTCCTTTTCTCCTTTCCTTTTCTCCTTTCCTTTTCTCTTTTCCTTTTCTCTTTTCCTTTTCTCTTTTCCTTTTCTCTTTTCCCTTTCTCTTTTCCCTTTCTCTTTTCCCTTTCTCTTTTCCCTTTCTCTTTTCCCTTTCTCTTTTCCCTTTCTCTTTTCCCTTTCTCTTTTCCCTTTCTCTTTTCCCTTTCTCTTTTCCCTTTCTCTTTTCCCTTTCTCTTTTCCCTTTCTCTTTTCCCTTTCTCTTTTCCCTTTCTCTTTTCCCTTTCTCTTTTCCCTTTCTCTTTTCCCTTTCTCTTTTCCCTTTCTCTTTTCCCTTTCTCTTTTCCCTTTCTCTTTTCCCTTTCTCTTTTCCCTTTCTCTTTTCCCTTTCTCTTTTCCCTTTCTCTTTTCCCTTTCTCTTTTCCCTTTCTCTTTTCCCTTTCTCTTTTCCCTTTCTCTTTTCCTTTTCTCTTTTCCTTTTCTCTTTTCCTTTTCTCTTTTCCTTTTCTCTTTTCCTTTTCTCTTTTCCTTTTCTCTTTTCCTTTTCTCTTTTCCTTTTCTCTTTTCCTTTTCTCTTTTCCTCTTCTTTTTACTGTTTTTTTTTCTCCTGTTTTGTTTTTATTTTGTTCTTTGTTTTTCTTTCTCTGTTTCTTTTCCTTTTTCCTTTGGACTTTTTCCCATTTTTTTTCTTTTTTTTCTCTGTGTTTTTTTTTTTTGTGTGGGTTTTGGGTTTGAGTGTGTGGGGTTTTTCTTAGTTTTTTTTCCCCCTTTTGTCTGTTTTTTTCTTGTTGTGTTTTTTGGGGGGGTTGTATGTGTGTTTCCCTTCATTTTTTTCCCCTTCATTTTTTTCCCCTTCATTTTTTCTTTATTTTCCTTTCATTTTTCCTTTTTTTTTTTCCTTTCTTTTCTCCCTTCTCCTTTTCTCCCTTCTCCTTTTCTCCCTTCTCCTTTTCTCCCTTCTCCTTTTCTCCCTTCTCCTTTTCTCCCTGCTCCTTTTCTCCCTGCTCCTTTTCTCCCTGCTCCTTTTCTCCCTGCTCCTTTTCTCCCTGCTCCTTTTCTCCCTGCTCCTTTTCTCCCTGCTCCTTTTCTCCCTGCTCCTTTTCTCCCTGCTCCTTTTCTCCCTGCTCCTTTTCTCCCTGCTCCTTTTCTCCCTGCTCCTTTTCTCCCTGCTCCTTTTCTCCCTGCTCCTTTTCTCCCTGCTCCTTTTCTCCCTGCTCCTTTTCTCCCTTTTTTTCTTCATTTTTCTTTGGGGTTTTTTTCCTTTGTTTTTTTCCCTCTGTTCTGTTTCATCGTTGGTTTGTTGTGGGTGGGTTGGGCTATTTCTTTGCCTCCTTCTCCCCCCAAACCCCCTTTTGTGCATGGGGAAGGGAAGCCGTGGGAGGTTGAGGGGAGAGGGTGGGGGGTTGGGAAGCTTTTACCTGGGACTGGGCAACCTCCCTGCAGGCTTTGGAGGTGCTTTGGCCTCTGTGTGTGTGTGGTGTGAGTGTGAATCTCTCTCTTATAAATAGCTATAAATAGCCTGTACAGTATTCCTGTATAAAGAAGCAATCTGTATATATTGGGGGGGGGGGATGGGGATGGGGTTGGGGACACCCTGGGGGATGCCAAACAAGCAGTGTGGAGAGCACTTAGCACCAAAACCAGGGCGGGGGGAAAGATTGGGTTGAAATCACCTGGCTTTGGGTTTCCTTCAGTGGTTTTTTTTGGCTGTTGAGGTCTATGTTTGTTTGGGGGCTCTTTGGTTTGGGGTTGGGGGGGGGGGGAAAGATTGGGTTGAAATCACCTGGCTTTGGGTTTCCTTCAGTGGTTTTTTTTTTGGCTGTTGAGGTCTGTGTTTGTTTGGGGGCTCTTTGGTTTGGGTTTGGGGGGGGGGTTGGTGGGGGTGGTTTGGGGGGGGTTGAAGTGGGTTTGGGGTTGGGGGGTTGGTATTTTGTTTGGGTTCCTGGGGGGTTCTTACTGTATTGGTTTGGGGCTGTGTTTTTTGGGGTGGTTCAAGTGATTTTGAGTGGCTTTTGTGGGGGTTTTAGTGGGGGTGGGGGGTGGGGGGTGTGTTTTTTTAGGGGGCTTTGTTGGGTTTATTGGTTGGGGGAGGGGGGGTTGGGGGTTTTCCAGTGGGGGGTTCTTTTTTGGGGGGGTGGGGGGTGGTTTAGTGGGTTTGTGCTTTTTTGTTGTGGTTTTTTGGGGGGGGGGTGTTTAGGTTTGTTTATCTCCTTTTGGGGCACATTTTCTTCTTTTCACTTTTTTTTTTTCTGTTGCTTTTTTTTTAGGGTTTGTTAGGGGTTTTTTTAACATCTTTTTTAACACTTTTATGTTGGCTTTGGTGGGGTTTTTGGTGGGGGTTTGGGGGTGTTTTTAGGGGGTTTTAGGGGTTTTGGGGTGGTTTTAGGGGTTTTGGGGGGGTTTTGGGGGGGTTTAGGGGTTTTTAGGGGTTTTGGGGTGTTTTTAGGGGTTTTGGGGGTGTTTTGGGGGGTTTTAAGGGGGTTTTAGGGGTTTTGGGGTGCTTTTAGGGGGGTTGGGGGTGGCTTTAGGGGTTTTTAGGGGTTTTGGGGTGTTTTTAGGGGTTTTTAGGGGTTTTGGGGGCTTTTTAGGGATTTTGGAGGTTTTTAGGGTTTTTAGGAGTGTTTGGGGGTTTTTTGGGGGGGGTTTTAGGGTTTTTGGGGGTGTTTAGGGTTTTTGGAGGTTTTTAGGAGTGTTTGGGGGGTTCTTGGGGGGGGTTTTAGGGTTTTGGGGGGGTTTTAGGGTTTTTAGGGGTTTTGGGGGGTTTTGGGGGGTTTTTAGGGGTTTTGGGGGGTTTTTAGGGATTTTGGAGGTTTTTAGGGTTTTTAGGAGTGTTTGGGGGGTTTTAGGGTTTTTGGGGGTGTTTAGGGTTTTTGGAGGTTTTTAGGGTTTTTAGGAGTGTTTGGGGGGTTTTGGGGGGAGTTTTAGGGTTTTGGGGGGGGTTAGGGTTTTTAGGGGTTTTGGGGGGTTTTTAGGGGTTTGGGGGAGTTTTTTAGGGATTTTGGAGGTTTTTAGGGTTTTTAGGAGTGTTTGGGGGGGTTTTGGGTGGGTTTTAGGGTTTTGGGGGGGGTTTAGGGTTTTTAGGGGTTTTGTGGGGTTTTGGGGGGGTTTTAGGGGTTTGGGGGAGTTTTTAGGGATTTTGGAGGTTTTTAGGGTTTTTAGGAGTGTTTGGGGGGGTTTTGGGGGGGTTTAGGGTTTTGGGGGGGTTTTAGGGTTTTTAGGGGTTTTTGGGGTTTTTAGGAGTGTTTGGGGGGGTTTGGGGGGTTTTAGGGGTTTTTAGGGTGTTTGGGGGGTTTTTGGGGGGGTTTGGGGGGTTTTTAGGGTTTTTAGGGGTTTTTAGGGGTTTTGGGGGGTTTTTAGGGATTTTGGAGGTTTTTAGGGTTTTTAGGAGTGTTTGGGGGGTTTTGGGGGGGTTTAGGGGTTTTTAGGGTGTTTGGGGGGTTGTTGGGGGATTTTGGGGGGTTTTTAGGGGTTTTGGGGGGGTTTTAGGGATTTTGGAGGTTTTTAGGGTTTTTAGGAGTGTTTGGGGGGTTTTTGGGGGGGTTTTAGGGGTTTGGGGGGTTTTTAGGGTTTTTTAGGGGGTTTTGGGTTTTTTTTAGGGGGTTTTGTTTTTTTTTTTAGGGGGTTTTTAGTTTTATTTTAGGGGTTTTTAGTGTTTTTTAGGGCTTTTGTGGGTTATCTCTTGTGGGTTTCAGTGTCCTTTCTTGGCTTTAACTTCCCTATTTGTAGTTATTTTGCTGTTCTTCCCTTTTTTTGGTGGGTTTTTTGTTCCCTTTTTCAGTGCTTTTCCATGGATTTTGGGGTTTTTTTTTAGTGTTGTTTTTTTTTTGTGGGGGTTTTGTTGTGGGTTTTTTTTAGTGCTTTTGGGGGTGGGTTTATTTTGCAGTCTTTTTGTTGTTCTCTTAATGTCCTGGGGGGGGTTATTTTGTAGGGTTTTTCGTTGTTCTTTTAATGCCTTTTGTGGGTTTTTAGTTTAGGGGGGGGGTTTAGTGTGGGGTTTTTTGGCTGGGGTGTTGGGGTTGGGGGAGGGGATTTTTGTTGTGCTTTTTAGTGCTTTTGGGGGTTTATTTTGTGGGGGTTTTGTTCTTTCAGTGTTTTTTTTTGGTGGGGTTTATTAAGGGTTTTTTTTACTATGTTTTTTTTTACTGTTTTTTTCTAGGTGGGGTTGTGTTTTTTGTTGTGTTTTTAGTGATTTTGGGGGGTTTTTTTTGGGGTAGTTATTTCTTGTTCTCTGAATTTTTGGGTGTGTTTTTTAACGTTTTAGGGTTTTTTTGGTTGTGTTCTTTGGTGGGTTTGGGGTTGATGTTTTTCAGGTTTTTTGGTTGGTTTAATGGTTTTTGTGTGGTTTTTTTTGTTTGACTAGGTTTTTTAGTGGTTTTTTTTTCCTTTTTTACTTGGTTTTGTGTTAGGTTTGGGGTTTTTTTTGTGTTTTGGTTTTTTTTGTTGTTGTTTTCCTTCCTTTTTTTTTTGTTGCTGTTTTCCTTCCTTTTTTTTTCCTTCCAATTTTTTTTATGTTTTGGAGGTTTTTTTGTTGTTTTCCTTCCAATTTTTTTTGTTTTGGGTGTTTGTTGGTTTTTTTAATTGTTTTCCTTCCTTTTTTTTTTTTTTTGTTTTGGGTTTTTGTTGTTTTCCTTCCAATTTTTTTGTTTAGTTTTTTTTGTTGTTGTTGTTTTCCTTCCAATTTTCTTATGTTTTGGGTTTTTTTGTTGTTGTTGTCCTTCCTTTTTTGTTTTGTTTTGTTTTGGTTTTTTTTGTTGGTTTCCTTCCTTATTTTTTTGTTTTGGTTTTTTTTGTTGGTTTCCTTCCTTTTTTTTTTGTTTTGGTTTTTTTTTGTTGGTTTCCTTCCTTTTGTTTTGTTTTTGTTTTTTTTTTTTGTTGGTTTCCTTCCTTTTGTTTTGGGGTTTTTTGTTGTTTTCCTTCCAACTTTTATTTGTGCTTGTGGGGTTTTACCTTTATTGGTTTGTTTTTATGTGGGGTTTTATGTGGGGGTTTTTTTTTGGGGGGGGGGAGGGTTGGGTTGTTTTTTAGGGGGTTGGGGGGGGTAGTGTTTGGGTTTTTTAGTGGTTTTTGGGTTTTTTTGGTGGTGGTGGGTTTCTGTTTGGGGGTTTCTGTGTGGGGGGGGGGTGTGTTGTTTTGTCTTGCTTTGCTTGGTTTTGCTTTGTTTAGTTTCATTTTGGGTTTTTTTCCCCCCTGACTGTGAATTTGAAGCTATTTGGTACAAAACCAAAAACCCCCCAATAAATAAATGCCACCCCCCCCTGGTTCTGGGAGCTGGGCACTAGCAGTATGCAAAGGCAAATAAGGGAGATGTGGAGAGCCTGGAAATAAAATCCTCTTGGATCTGGGACTTGTTTCCTTGCAGTGCTTTTGGGTGGGGAGGGAGGGGGAGGGGAGGGGATTCTGCCCCTCTGCTCCACGCTGCTGAGACCTCCCCTGGAGCTCTGTGCCCAGTTCTGGAGTCTCTGTGCCAGGAAGGATCTGGAGGTGCTGTAAGGTGTCCAGAGAAGGGCCACGAGGAGGAGCAGAGGGCTGGAGCTGCTCTGCTGTGAGGGCAGACTGAAGGAGCTGGGGCTGTGCAGGCTGGAGAAGGCTCCAATGAGACCTAACTGTGGCCTTCCAGTATCTGAAGGGGGCTCCAAGAAAGCTGGGGAGGGACTTTTGAGGGTGTCAGGGAGGGATAGGACTGGGTGGAGGGGTGTGGAGCAAAACTAGAAGTGGGGAGATGGAGATTGGCTGTGAGGAAGAAGTTGTTGCCCAGGAGGGTGGTGAGAGCCTGGCACAGGCTGCCCAGGGAGGTGGTGGAAGCCTCCTGCCTGGAGGTGTTTGCAGCCAGGCTGGAGGTGGCTGTGAGCAACCTGCTGTGGTGTGAGGTGTCCCTGCCCATGGCAGGGGTTGGAGCTGGCTGAGCCTCGAGCTCCCTTCCAACCCTGACAGTTCTGTGATTCCTTCCCTGGCTCCACACAGCTGCTATGGAGCAGGGCAGCAAAAAAACCAACCCACCCCAGGATCTAAATTGTTCCCAAATCAGTCAATTTGGGGCTGCTCTGAGTGTTCACTTCAGGTGGGCTAAATGCCCCCCAGGTTCTGTGGGTTGTTGAGGACTGACACCAGGTTGCACCCACTGGGGGGTCCCTCTCTCTTGGCTGTTCTCCCCCCTTGGTGCAGCACAGGTCCACCCAGAAACATCAACGAAGCTCAAATCCATGACACAGCCAAGCTGGGATTTGAATCACAAAACGGTTTGGGTTGGAAGGGACCTTCAAGCTCAGCCAGTTCCAACCCCCTGCCATGGGCCAGGGACACCTCCCCACCAGCCCAGCCTGGAACACCTCTGCCCTGCCGCTGCTGCTCCCAAAGCCTGCAGGAGATGCTGCTGCAGGCGGTGCCCTCCCCCTGCGCAGCCCGCTGGCACCGGGAGGTTGCTCTCCCGCCTCGGATGGTGTTTTCCTCGGCCCCAATTAATGTCCTTTAGCTAATGAGGATGTTTCTCGTGCTGCCTGCCACGGGTGAGCATTGTGCTGCCCAGAGGAGATGAGCAAACCATCAAAGCCAAGAGGGCTCTTTGTTGCTGCCGTAATGAGCTGCGTTTCCCAACCCCTGCGCGGTCTGAGCCCTGTCTGGGGACGGCTCTGAGCCGGGGCCACCACCTCCTGCTACGTGCTGCCGGTGAAGCTTTAGTGTTGGAAGCACAGGTTGTCCTTTCTGGCAGTAAACTGCAAGTGTTTTGCTGCTGGTACCTGCTGGAAGCTGCCTTTGGGCAAGGCAAAACGAAATGTGCTGCCCAGGGAGGGAGGTGGTGGAGTCCCCGTCCCTGGAGGTGTTCAAACAGGGATTGGATGTGGCACTTGGAGCCAGGGTTTAGTTGTCAGGAGGTGTTGGATAATAGGTTGGATTTGAGGATCTCTGAGGTCTTTTCCAAGCTTATTGATTCTGTGATTCTAAGGCTTGAGCAGCCTGCTCACAGCTCCAAAGGTTGCATCAGGTTGGAAGGGACTCTCGAAGGTCACCTTGTCCACCCCCCCCCTGCACTCAGCAGGGACACCTCCAGCTACAGCAGGCTGCCCAGGGCCACACCAAGTCTGACCTTCAAGGTGTCCAGGGATGGCCCAGCCAGCGTGGATTTAGGAAGGGCAGGTCCTGCCTGACCAACCTGATCTCCTTCTGTGCCCAGGGGGCTGTGGGGCAGGCTGTGGATGAGGTCTGCCTGGGCTGCAGCAAGGCCTTTGCCACCATCCCCCACAGCAAGCTCCTGGCCAAGCTGTCAGCCCCTGGCTGGGACAGCAGCTCTCTGAGCTGGGTTAGGAACTGGCTGGAGGCTGAGCCCAGAGAGTGGTGGGGAATGGTGCCACAGCCAGCTGGCAGCCAGGCACCAGTGGTGTGCCCCAGGGAGCAGTGCTGGGCCCCAGCCTGTTCAGTATCTTTATTGATGATCTGGAGGAGGGCATTGAGTCCATCTGCAGTGAATTTGTAGATGACACCAAGCTGGGGGCAGGAGTTGATCTGTTAGAGGGTTGGAGAGCTCTGCAGAGGGACCTGGTCAGGCTGGGCAGATGGGCAGAGGCCAACAGGATGGCATTCAACAAGTCCAAGTGCCAGGGGCTGCACTTTGGCCACAACAACCCCAGGCAGTGCTACAGGCTGGGGGCAGAGTGGCTGAGAGCAACCAGGCAGAGAGGGACCTGGGGGTAGTGGTTGGCAGCAGCTGAACAGGAGCCAGCAGTGTGCCCAGGGGGCCAAGAAGGCCGAGGGCATCCTGGCCTGCAGCAGGAAGAGTGTGGCCAGCAGGAGCAGGGAAGTCCTTGTGCCCTGTGCTCAGCACTGCTTAGGCCATACCTGGAGTCCTGTGTCCAGTTCTGGGCTCCTCAGGTCAGGAAAGAGGTTGAGCTGCTGGAAGGTGTCCAGAGAAGGGCAACAAAGCTGGGGAGGGGTCTGGAGCACAGCCCTGGGAGGAGAGGCTGAGGGAGCTGGGGTTGCTTAGCCTGGAGAAGAGGAGGCTCAGGGGAGACCTTCTTGCTCTCTGCAACTCCCTGCAGGGAGGTTGGAGCCAGGTGGGGGTTGGTCTCTTCTCCCAGGCAGGCGCCAGCCCCAGAACAAGAGGACACAGTCTCAAGCTGTGCCAGGGGAGGTTTAGGCTGGAGGGGAGGAGAACGTTCTTCACTGAGAGAGAGATTGGCCATGGGAATGTGCTGCCCAGGGAGGTGGTGGAGTCCCCATCCCTGAATGTGCTCCAGAGGGGCTTGGATGTGGCCCTTGGAGCCATGCTTTAGCTGTCAGGAGGTGTTGGGTGACAGCTTGGACTCACTGACCTCTGAGGTCTTTTCCAGCCTTGGTGATTCTATGGTTCTATGCTCACTCCCTCCTCCAGTGTTTGGTGTTTTCCCCCTCCAATGTTTGGTTCTTTCCTCCTCCAGTGTTTGGTTCCTTCCTGCCCTACAATGTTTGATTGCTGTGGGTTTTCTTTTCCCTCCCCTACAAGGTTTGGTTTTTTTCCTCCCCAATGTTTGTTTCTTTCCCCCTCAGTGTTTGATTTCTTTCCCTCCCCTACAAGGTTTGGTTTTGTCCTTGCCAGTGTTTGTTTCTTCCTTTCCCCCCATCCAGTGTTTGCTTTATCCCCACCCAATGGCCAGGTTTTCCCCCTAATGTTTGGGGCTTCACCTCCCCCCCTTAAATCCCCCCTGCTCCACTTTCAACCCACTGCCCCTGGTCCTATCCCTACAGACCCTTCTGAACAGTCCCTCCCCAGCTCTCCTGGAGCCCCCTAAACCCCTCCTGCTCCACTTTCAACCCACTGCCCCTGGTCCTGTCCCCCCAGACCCTTCTGAACAGTCCCTCCCCAGCTCTCCTGGAGCCCCTTTCAGGTACTGGAAAGCTGCTCTAAGGCCTTCCCTTCTCTCCTCCAGGCTGAGCAGCCCCAGCTCTCCCAGCCTGTCCTCACAGCAGAGGTTCTGCAGCCCTCTGATCACCTTTGTGGTCCTCACCTGGACTTGCTCCAGCAGCTCCAAGCCCTTCTTGTGCTGGGGGAGATCCCAGAGCTGGACCTAGCACTGCAGCTGAGGTCTCAGCAGAGCAGAGTGGCAGAATCCTCTCTCTCGACCTGCTGGCTCTGGAGGTTGGACTCCTGCACCAAAAATCCTCCTCTCAAGCTGCTGTTTATTGATCCTTTAGTGGGGTTTTTGGGTCAGAGGGTGACCCCTCAGGGGCTGATTTAGGGAAGGTTTAGTTGTTTGTGCTCTGAGAGCTGCTGCTTGGAGGGGCTGTGAGGAGCTCAGGCTGGCACTTGGGCTTCAGAGAGCTTTCAAGGAGGGGTTTGGGGACTTCAAATGGAGAGGATTTGGGGGTGGGGTGGGTTTTGTTTTGCTGCCTTGAAGGGTTAGAAGTGGTTGCAGGAGGTTTTGTTGTTCACTCCAAGAGAAACAAGCTTTGCCCCAGGAACAGGGCCAGAGAAGGGCAAGGAAGCTGGGGAAGGGGCTGGAGAACAGGGCTGGGGAGGGGCAGCTGAGGGAGCTGGGGGTGTTCAGTGTGGAGAAAAGGAGGCTGAGAGGAGACCTCTTCTGGCTCTCTACAGCTCCCTGAGAGGAGGTTGGAGCCAGCTAGGGGTTGGTTTGTTCTCCTAAGGAACAAATTATGGGACAAGAGGAAACACAGAGTCATAGAACTGTTAGGGGTTGGAAGGGAGCTCAAGGCTCAGCCAGCTCCAACCCCCTGCCATGGCCAGGGACACCTCACACCACAGCAGGTTGCTCACAGCCACCTCCAGCCTGGCTGCAAACACCTCCAGGCAGGAGGCTTCCACCACCTCCCTGGGCAGCCTGTGCCAGGCTCTCACCACCCTCATGGGCAACAACTTCTTCCTCAACAGAGAATCATAGCATGGTCCAGGCTGGAAGGGACCTCCAAAGCTCATCCAGTCCAACCTCCCCCCAGTCAGCAGGGACATTCCCAACTAGACCTGGTTGCCCAGGGCCTCAAGTTGCCCCAGGGGAAGCTTGGGTTGGACATAAGGAACAATTTCTTTGCTGCAAGAGTGGTCAGGGATTGGAAGAGGCTGCCCAGGGAGGTGGTGGAGTCCCCATCACAGTATCACAGTATCAGTAAGGTTGGAAGAGACCTCCAAGATCATCGAGTCCAACCTGTCTCCACAGACCTCATGAGCAGACCATGGCACCAAGTGCCACATCCAATCCCCCCTTGAACACCTCCAGGGATGGGGACTCCACCACCTCCCTGGGCAGCACATTCCAATAGCTAACAACTCTCTCTGGGAAGAACTTTCTCCTCACCTCCAGCCTAAACCTCCCCTGGCACAGCTTGAGACTGTGTCCTCTTGTTCTGGTGATGGTTTCTAGAGAGAAGAGACCAACCCCTTTCTGGCTCCAACCTCCCTTCAGGGAGTTGCAGAGAGCAAGAAGGTCTCCCCTGAGCCTCCTCTTCTGCAGGCTAAGCAACCCCAGCTCCCTCAGCCTCTCCTCCCAGGGCTGTGCTCCAGACCCCTCCCCAGCTCTGTTGCCCTTCTCTGGACACCTTCAAGTCTCTCAATGTCCTTCTTGAACTGAGGAGCCCAGAGCTGGACACAGGAGTCAAGGTGTGGCCTCAGCAGTGCTGAGCACAGGGCACAAGGACTTCCCTGCTCCTGCTGGCCACACTCCTCCTTATGCAGGGCAGGATGCCCTTGGCCTTCTTGGTCCCCTGGGCACACTGCTGGCTCATGTTTAGGCAGCTGTCAATCAGCACCCCCGGGTCTCTCTCTGTTTGGCAGCTCTCAGCCACTCTGCCCCCAGCCTGTAGCTCTGCCTGGGGTTGCTGTGGCCAAAGTGCAGCTCCCAGCACTGGGACTTGTTGAATGCCATCCTGTTGGCCTCTGCCCATCTGTCCAGTGGGTCGAGGTCCCTCTGCAGAGCTCTCCAATCCTCTAACTGACCAACATCTGCTCCCAGATTGGTGTCAGCTGCAAACTTGCTGATGACTGACTCAACCCCCTCATCCAGATCATCAATGAAGATGTTAAAGAGGACAGGGCCCAGCACTGATCCCTGGGGCACACCACTGGTGCCTGGCTGCCAGCTGGCTGTGGCACCATTCACCACTACTCTCTGGGCTCAGCCAGCCCTGAAGGGGAGCCAACAAACCTGTGGCCTTGGGGACTTGGCTGAATGGTCATGGTGGGGTTGGGTGGAGGGTTGGACTGGATGAGCTTAGAGGCCTTTCCCAACCCAGACAACCCTCTGGTTCTGTCTTTCTAGCAGGGCTGCAGGGTCCAGCCTCACTGCATCACCCCCACTGCTTCATCTCCTGGGGTCACAGCCAAGGCTGCTCATCCCCCTCTGCTGCCTTCAGTCAAGTCAGTTGGACTCCTCCTGGATTCTTCCCCCCTTCCTCCCATTCCCCTTCCTTCCTTCTCCTTCTGAGCTGCAGGTGGAGGGAAAGAAATAATAAAAGGGGGGAAAAAAGAGATAAATAAATGTATAGTAATAATGATGATCAGAAGCAGGCTGAGAGCCCAGGGGGAAAGGAGCAGAGGAAGAAATTGCTTTGAGCAGCCAAGGCAAAAGGCTCTCACTTGAGACCTGTGAGGGGAAAGCTGCCTTGAAAGGAGCAATTAAAAGAGGAAAGCAATTAAATTGCTCTGGAAAGGAAAAAGTTATAATGGGGAGGGGGTGGAGGAGCTGGGGTGGGATGAAGAGGACTGGAAGGTGGCATTGGGTGGGGAAGCCCTGGCAAAGCTCCTTCCTCAGCTGCTGCTGCTGTGGCTGGGATAGGTTTTGGATCTATGGATATCATAGAAGCAAAGAATTGTCAGGGGTGGAAGGGAGCTCAAGGCTCAGCCAGCTCCAACCCCCTGCCATGGGCAGGGACACCTCACACCACAGCAGGTTGCTCACAGCCACCTCCAGCCTGGCTGCAAACACCTCCAGGCAGGAGGCTTCCACCACCTCCCTGGGCAGCCTGTGCCAGGCTCTCACCACCCTCCTGGGGAACAACTTCTTCCTCACATCCAATCTCAATCTCCCCACTTCTAGTTTTGCTCCATCCCCCCCAGTCCTATCAGCAACAGTGTGGTCAGCAGGAGCAGGGAAGTCCTTGTGCCCTGTGCTCAGCACTGCTGAGGCCACACCTGGAGTCCTGTGTCCAGTTCTGGGCTCCTCAGTTTAAGAAGGACATTGAGAGACTTGAAGGTGTCCAGAGAAGGGCAACAGAGCTGGGGAGGGGTCTGGAGCACAGCCCTGGGAAGAGAGGCTGAGGGAGCTGGGGTTGCTTAGCCTGGAGAAGAGGAGGCTCAGGGGAGACCTTCTTGCTCTCTCCAACTCCCTGAAGGGAGGTTGGAGCCAGCTGGGGGTTGGTCTCTTCTGCCAGGCAGGCACCCAGCCCCAGAACAAGAGCACACAGTCTCAAGCTGTGCCAGGGAGGTGGTGGAGTCCCCAGCTCTGGAGGTGTTCAAGAGGGGCTTGGATGTGGCACTTGGAGCCATGGTTTAGTTGTCAGGAGGTGCTGGGTGACAGCTTGGACTTGCTGAGCTCTGAAGTCTCTTCCAACCTTACTGATTCTATGAGTCAGGTTGTGGGTTTGGAGGTTGGATGGAGGAGGAGAGGGTGTTGGAACTGGCTGATCTTTAAGGTCCCTTCTACCCCATCATCTGAATCTCCTTTAGAATAGAATAGAATTAACCAGGTTGGAAAAGACCTCAGAGATCATCAAGTCCAACCTCTCGCCCAGCACCATCTGATCAACTCAACCATGGCACCAAGGGCCTCATCCAGGCTCTTCCTAAACACCTCCAGGGATGGGGACTCCACCACCTCCCTGGGCAGCACATTCCCATGGCCAATCTCTCTTGCTGGGAAGAATTTCTTCCTCACCTCCAGCCTAAACTTCCCCTGGCACAGCTTGAGACTGTGTCCTCTTGTTCTGGGGCTGGCTGCCTGCCTGGCAGAAGAGCCCGACCCCCAGCTGGCTCCAACCTCCCTTCAGGGAGTTGGAGAGAGCAAGAAGGTCTCCCCTGAGCCTCCTCTTCTCCAGGCTAAGCAACCCCAGCTCCCTCAGCCTCTCCTCCCAGGGCTGTGCTCCAGACCCCTCCCCAGCTCTGTTGCCCTTCTCTGGACACCTTCCAGCAGCTCAACCTCTTTCCTAACCTGAGGAGCCCAGAGCTGGACACAGGACTCCAGGTGTGGCCTAAGCAGTGCTGAGCACAGGGCACAAGGACTTCCCTGCTCCTGCTGGCCACACTCTTCCTGCTGCAGGCCAGGATGCCCTTGGCCTTCTTGGGCCCCTGGGCACACTGCTGGCTCCTGTCCAGCCTACTATCAACCAGCGCCCAACCAGCCCCTCTCTGCCTGGTCTGGTGTCCTGCATGATGGCTCCTTGTGCTGTAACTCTGACAAGAATAGCTTGCCCTGCCAACCCTGGCACACTTCCCTCCAGACCTCCCCCAGTTCAGTGCAGAGCCTTCAGGCTCCAGCCCTGGAAGCCCTTCCTCAGGGCTGTGCTGCCTGCTGGGGGGGCAGCTCCAGCCTGTGCTGAGGATATTGACTCTGTGGAGCAAAGGGAATTTGGGGCAGCAGCTGGAACTGTTCTGGGGGCAGGCAAAGGCAAAAGCATCACTGGAGGAGAGACTTGGAAAGCAGGTCTGGAAAAAGCTGATGCAGCACTGTGCTTCCCCCCCCCGTGGGTGTATAAATATACAGCCCCTGGACAAAGGAGCAGCCTGGCAATTGTCATCCCAGGGAGAAGAGCTCAGAGAGCTCACTTGAGCCTGGATAAAAATATTAAACACCTCTCTTTTTTTGCCTTTCCCCCTCCCCCCTCCTCAGTTCTCCTCCAATTGAAGCTCTCCTGGATGGGAGCTAAATGCCATTTGGCTCTCCTCGTCCTCCAGCTCCTGAAACAAGAAATAGGTCAGGGAAAGAGGCAGCCTGGGGGCTTTGTGCCCTCAGAGTCTTTGGGGATGGGTCAGAGCCCTCCCTGAAGAGCTGCTCAAGCCCCACTGCTGCCTTCCCCCACTGCTGCCTTCCCCCCACTGCTGCCTTCCCCCCACCGCTGCCTTCCCCACTGCTGCCTTCCCTCACTGCTGCCTTCCCCACTGCTGCCTTCCCCCCACTGCTGCCTTCCCCCCACTGCTGCCTTCCCCCCACTGCTGCCTACCCCACTGCTGCCATCCCTCACTGCTGCCATCCCTCACTGCTGCCATCCCTCACTGCTGCCTTCCCCTCACTGCTGCCATCCCTCACTGCTGCCTTCCCCTCACTGCTGCCTTCCCCTCACTGCTGCCTTCCCCACTGCTGCCATCCCTCACTGCTGCCATCCCTCACTGCTGCCTTCCCTCACTGCTGCCTTCCCCACTGCTGCCTTCCCCACTGCTGCCTTCCCCCCACTGCTGCCTTCCCCCCACTGCTGCCTTCCCCCCACCGCTGCCTTCCCCACTGCTGCCTTCCCTCACTGCTGCCTTCCCCACTGCTGCCTTCCCCACTGCTGCCTTCCCCCACTGCTGCCTTCCCTCACTGCTGCCTTCCCACACTGCTGCCTTCCCCCACTGCTGCCATCCCTCACTGCTGCCTTCCCCCACTGCTGCCTTCCCTCACTGCTGCCTTCCCTCACTGCTGCCTTCCCCCACTGCTGCCTTCCCCACTGCTGCCTTCCCCCACTGCTGCCATCCCTCACTGCTGCCTTCCCCCACTGCTGCCATCCCTCACTGCTGCCTTCCCTCACTGCTGCCTTCCCCACTGCTGCCTTCCCCACTGCTGCCTTCCCCACTGCTGCCTTCCCCCCACCGCTGACTTCCCCACTGCTGCCTTCCCTCACTGCTGCCTTCCCCCACTGCTGCCTTCCCCCACTGCTGCCTTCCCTCACTGCTGCCTTCCCCACTGCTGCCTTCCCCCACTGCTGCCTTCCCCCACTGCTGCCTTCCCCACTGCTGCCATCCCTCACTGCTGCCTTCCCCCACTGCTGCCTTCCCTCACTGCTGCCTTCCCCACTGCTGCCATCCCTCACTGCTGCCTTCCCCCACTGCTGCCATCCCTCACTGCAAGGAGCAATTTGGGGGCACAGGAAGGAATTTGGGGGTGCAAGGCACAGTCTTAGGCTGCAAGGAGCAGTTTGGGGGTGCAAGAAGGAATTTGGGGGCCCGTGGGACAATATAGGGGGGCGAGGAGCAAGCTGGGGGAGCAAGGCACAACCTAAGGCTGCAAGGAGCCGTTTGGGGGTGTGAGAAGGAATCTGGGGGGCCGTGGGGCTATCTAGGGGGGCAGGGAGCAGTTCGGGGGTGCTGTCAAAGCCCAGCTACATCCTCCAGCATGGGGAGGAGCTGGCTCCATCCCGGGGGTGACGATCCAAAGCAACCCAAGACCCCAAACCCTCCCCCAGCGGTTGCCGTCCGCTGGCGAAGCTTCGCTCCCAGCTCTGCCCCCGGGGAGCCGGCGCCGGACTGGGGCAGCGCAGGAGGGGAAACGAAGCTCCTGCGGAGCGCGGACCCGGGGCTGGCCTCGGGTTCGGTCCGGAGCAGCTGCACAGCTGGAGAGAAGGGCTCTGGACACCCAAGCCTGACTTTTCCCCCCTCCTTTCTCCCCCCTGTCCCCCTCTTTTTTTTTATCCTTTCCCCCACCCCTCTTTTTTCTTTTGGTCCTCTTCCCCCCCCCCCTTCCTTTTTATTTTCCCCCTCCTTTCCCCCCCCCCCTTTTTTCCTTCTTTTTCCTCCTCTTTTTTTCTTCCTCTTTTTTTCTTTTTTTTCCCTATTTTCCCTATTTTTTTCTTTCCCTCTCCCCCCCTTTTTCCTCCGAATTTTTTATCTTTTTTTCCCCTCTTTTTTCTTTTTTCCCTCCTTTCCTCCCCTTTTTCCCCCTCTTTTCCCCCTCTTTCCCTTCTTTTTTCTTATTTTTTATTTTTCCCTCATTTCCCCTTTTTTTTCTCCTTTTTTCCCCCTTTTCCCCCCCTTTTTCCTCTTTTTCCCCCCTTTCCCCCCTCATTTTCCCCTCTTCCTTTTCCCTCTTATTTTCCCTCTTTCCCCCCTCCTTTTTTCCTTCCTTTCTTTCCTCTTTTTTCCCCTCCTCTTTTTTCCTCTCCCTCCACCTTTCCCCTCCCCCTCTTTTTTCCTTCTCTTTTCTCACCCCTCTGTTTTTCCCCCCTCCAGATGTTCTTCAGCCCAGCATCCCCCTCCACTGCAGGCAGAGTGAGCAGTGTCTGCCCATTGCCTCTGCAGTGAGCTCTGGAGCCGTGGAGTCACTCGGGTTGGAAGAAGCCTTTAACACCATCCAGTCCAAGCCTGAGCCCAGCCCTGCTCAGGGCACCACCAAACCATGGCCCTCAGCACCACCTCTCCAGGGCTTTGAAACCCTTCCAGGGGTGGGGACTGCAGCACTGCCCTGGGCAGCCTGGGCCAGGCCTGGACAACCCTCAAGGGCAAGAAATTGTTCCTCATGGCCAACCTAAACCTCTGCTGGGGCAACCTGAGGCCATTTGCTCTCATCCTATCTCTTGCTCCTTGGGAGAAGAGCCCAACCCCCACCTGGCTCCAACCTCCTGTCAGGGAGCTGGAGAGAGCAGTGAGGTCTCCTCTCAACCTCCTTTTCTCCAGGCTCAACACCCCCAGCTCCCTCAGCTGCTCCTCCCCAGCCCTCTTCTCCAGACCCTTCCCCAGTTTCCCTGGACCTGCTCCAGCCCTCAATGTCCTCCTTGGAGTGAGGAGCCCAAACCTCAACCCAGCATTCAAGCTGTGGCCTCAGCAGTGTCCACTCCAGAGGCACCATCCCTGCCCTGCTCCTGCTGCCCACAGCAGTGCTGCTCCAGGCCAGGCTGCTGGTGACCCTTCTTGGCCACCTGGGCACTGCAGGCTCATCTTCAGCTGCTGCTGACCAACCCCCTCCTAACCACACCTCAACCCCCTTAAGCCCTGAACACTAATGAAGGGAATAACAGTGGAGCAGAGGGACAGACCTGAGTCCTGCTCCCACCTGACTCCTGCCAGCAGTTAAGCCCTGAAGAGGCATCTTCAGCACGGTGTCACCTCAGCTTCCATCCCTCACTGCCACCTCTCAGAGACACCTGCCAGTCACCACCCCCACCCCCCTTCCCCAGCTCCTCTGGCTTCAGGTGAGCCTCATTTAATTAAGTGCAGTAATTGGTGCAGGGCAGAGGTTCAAATGAGTTCTCCTCCTGCAGGAGGGGAGTTGCTTGTTCCTCTGGTTCTCCTGGACCAGGGAATATGGGATGGTTGTCCTGGTTCTCCTGGCCCAGGGAATATGGTTGTTGGTTCTGACTGCTTTGTCAGCCTGTGTAATTCAAATGAAGGGGAAACACCAGGATTAGGGAGAGGAGGAGGCTGATGGACAGCCTCTGGCTTAGAATAGAATAGAATGAACCAGGTTGGAAAAGACCTTCAAGATCATCCAGTCCAACCTATCACCCAACAGCATCTGATCAACTAACCCCTGGCACCAAACACCCCATCAAGTCTCCTCCTGAACACCTCCAGGGATGGGGACTCCACCACCTCCCTGGGCAGCACATCCCAATGGCCAATCACTCTCTCTGTATAGAACTTATTCCTAACCTCCAGCCTAAACCTCCCCTGGCACAGCTTGAGACTGTGGCCTCTTGGTCTGGGGCTGGCTGCCTGCCTGGCAGAAGAGACCAACCTCTGCCTGTCTACAACCTCCCTGCAGGGAGTTGCAGAGAGCAAGAAGGTCTCCCCTGAGCCTCCTCTTCTGCAGGCTAAGCAACCCCAGCTCCCTCAGCCTCTCCTCCCAGGGCTGTGCTCCAGACCCCTCCCCAGCTCTGTTGCCCTTCTCTGGACACCTTCCAGCAGCTCAACCTCTTTCCTGACCTGAGGAGCCCAGAACTGGACACAGGACTCCAGGTGTGACCTAACCAGTGCAGTGTACAGGGGCAGAATGACCTCCCTGCTCCTGCTGGCCACACTCTTCCTGCTGCAGGCCAGGATGCCCTTGGCCCTCCTGGCTGCCTGGGCACACTGCTGGCTCATGTTCAGCCTACCATTGACCAGTACCCCCAGGTCCCTCTCAGCCTGGCTGCTCTCAGCCACTCTGCCCCCAGCCTGTAGCACTGCCTGGGGTTGCTGTGGCCAAAGTGCAGAACCTGGCACTTGGATGTGTTCAATCTCCTGCCCTTGGCCTCTGCCCATCTGCCCAGCCTGGCCAGGTCCCTCTGCAGAGCCTCTCTACCCTCCAGCAGATCAACTCCTGCCCCAGCTTGGTGTCAGCTGCACATTTCCTGCTGATGGACTCAATGCCCTCATCCAGATCATCAATAAAGATGTTAAAGAGGATGGGGCCCAGCACTGATCCCTGGGGCACACCACTGGTGCCTGGCTGCCAGCTGGCTGTGGCACCATTCCCCACCACTCTCTGGGCTCAGCCTCCAGCCAGTTCCTAACCCAGCTCAGAGAGCTGCTGCCGAGCCAGGGGCTGACAGCTTGGCCAGGAGCTTGCTGTGGGGGACAGTGTCAAAGGGACTGTGGGTTGGTTGTTGCTGTGGTTGTCCTCTCCCAGGGACTGTGGCTTGGTTGTTGCTGTGGTTCTCCTGTCCCAGGGACTGTGGGTTGGTTGTTCCTCTGCTTCTCTTCTCCCAGGGACTGTGGGTTGGTTGTTGCTGTGGTTCCCCTCTCCCAGGGCCTGTGGGTTGGTTGTTGCTGTGGCTCTCCTGTCCCAGGGACTGTGGGTTGGTTGTTGCTGTGGTTCCCCTCTCCCAGGGACTGTGGGTTGGTTGTTGCTGTGGCTCTCCTGTCCCAGGGACTGTGGGTTGGTTGTTCCTCTGCTTCTCTTCTCCCAGGGACTGTGGGTTGGTTGTTGCTGTGGCTCTCCTGTCCCAGGGACTGTGGGTTGGTTGTTGCTGTGGTTCTCCTGTCCCAGGGACTGTGGGTTGGTTGTTGCTGTGGTTGTCCTCTTCCAGGGACTGTGGGTTGGTTGTTGCTGTATTCTCCTCTCGCAGGGACTGTGGCTTGGTTGTTGCTGTGGTTCTCCTGTCCCAGGCACTGTGGCTTGGTTGTTCCTCTTCTTCTCCTCTCCCAGCTAGTGTGGGTTGGTTGCTCCTCTGCTTCTCCTCCCCCAGGTAATGTGAGGTTTTGCAGCCCCCTGAGTGGCCCCAAAGGAGGGGTGGCTGTGGAGAGGGGGCTGTGGCTGTGCCCCCTCCCCATCGCTTCCCCTGCCTCCGCCAGCTGCCGCTCAAAGCCGGGCGGAAGCCAAGCCCCGCAGCGCTTCCTCTGCTCCTGGGCAAGGGCTGGAGCTTGGATGCAGTCACCTTGAGTTGGGTGGAAGGGAAGGAAAACACTTGAGAAATGTCAAAACAGAGGCTGTTCCCCAGTAATTTGCTAAACTAACAATTTGGGCTGTGAGAAGAGCTGTGATTGCCCTCTTCAGAGCTCTTGGATGGGTTTGTTTTTCCTCCTGGCTCAATGCCCTCCAGGCAGGATTGTCGGTTGCTGATTCCTCTTCCTCCGAAGCCACCCAGGGGGAGGGGAAGGGACCCTGAGTCCTTCCCTGTTTAGCCAGCAACTGAAGATATTGAAGCCCCTGGGATGCTCTTGGATGCTCACTGGGGGACTTTTCACCCTGCTTTAGTGTTGGCCCCAGCCCCATCACAGCATCCTTGGACAATGGACCTGGGGGGGAGTGGTTGATAGTAGGCTGAACAGGAGCCAGCAGTGTGCCCAGGGGGGGCAAGAAGGCCAAGGGCATCCTGGCCTGCAGCAGGAAGAGTGTGGCCAGCAGGAGCAGGGAAGTCCTTGTGCCCTGTGCTCAGCACTGCTCAGGCCACACCTGGAGTCCTGTGTCCAGTTCTGGGCTCCTCAGGTCAGGAAAGAGGTTGAGCTGCTGGAAGGTGTCCAGAGAAGGGCAACAAAGCTGGGGAGGGGTCTGGAGCACAGCCCTGGGAGGAGAGGCTGAGGGAGCTGGGGTTGCTTAGCCTGCAGAAGAGGAGGCTCAGGGGAGACCTTCTTGCTCTCTCCAGCTCCCTGAAGGGAGGTTGGAGCCAGGTGGGGGTTGGTCTCTTCTGCCAGGCAGGCAGTACCAGAACAAGAGGACACAGTCTCAAGCTGTGCCAGGGGAGGTTCAGGCTGGATGTTAGGAAGAGAGATTGGCCATTGGAATGTGCTGCCCAGGGAGGTGGTGGAGTCCCCATCCCTGGAGGTGTTCAAGAGGGGCTTGGATGTGGCCCTTGTTGCCATGGTTGAGTTGATCAGATGGTGCTGGGTGAGAGGTTGGACTTGCTGATCTCTGAGGTCTTTTCCAACCTTATTGATTCTATGAAAGGAGGTTGGAATGAGCTGAGGGTTGCCCTCCTCTCCCTACTGTCAGGTGCTAGGACAGGAGGAAAAGGCCTGGAGTTGTGCCAGGGGAGGGGTGGGTTGGACATGAGGAACAAGTTCTTCACTGAAAGGGTTCTGAACCATAAATATCTACAGGGTGGAGGCCCTGAGGCTGAGGCTGAGCCCTTTTCAGTGCTGCTCAGTGACAGCCCAAGGGGCAACAGGCACAGACTGGAGCCCAGGAGGTTTCACTTGAATTTAAAGAAAAAGAATCTTTACTTTGAGGGTCCTGAAGGCTTGGAGCAGGCTGCCCAGAGAGGTTGTGGAGTCTCCTTCCCTGGGGAGCTTCCAACCCCCCCTGGCCATTGTGCTCCTGGGCAAGGTGCTGTGGGTGCCCTGCTTGAGCAGGGGGTTGGACTGGATGATCCCCAGAGGTCCCTTCCAACCACCCCATGCTGGGATCCTGAGGTTGAATCCCTATCCCTGGAGGTGACTCAAAGCCACAGAGATGCTGTGCTGAGGGGCATGGTTTAGCCCCAGCCTTGGTTGATACTTCATGTGCTGGAAGGTGTCCAGAGAAGGGCCACGAGGAGGAGCAGAGGGCTGGAGCTGCTCTGCTGTGAGCACAGCCTGAGAGAGTTGGGGTTGTGCAGGCTGGAGAGGAGAAGGCTCCCAGGAGACCTCATTGTGGCCTTCCAGGATCTGCAGGGGGCTGCAAGAAAGCTGGGGAGGGACTTTTGAGGGTGTCAGGGAGGGATAGAACTGGGGGGGATGGAGCAAAACTAGAAGTGGGGAGATTGAGATTGGCTGTGAGGAAGAAGTTGTTGCCCATGAGGGTGGTGAGAGCCTGGCACAGGCTGCCCAGGGAGGTGGTGGAAGCCTCCTGCCTGGAGGTGTTTGCAGCCAGGCTGGAGGTGGCTGTGAGCAACCTGCTGTGGTGTGAGGTGTCCCTGCCCATGGCAGGGGGTTGGAGCTGGCTGAGCCTTGAGCTCCCTTCCAGCCCTGACAGTTCCATGATTCTAACATCAAACCTGAATCTCCTCATTTATATCCCTCCCCACCCAGGGGGCTTGGAGCCGGCTGAGCCTCCCTTCCAACCCTACCCATTCTACGACTTAGAGAAGGGTTGGAGTCGATGCTCTTCAAGGTCTTTTCCAACCCCAACCTCTCATCCCATGGCTCTCTATGCCATGGAGTTCCCCTGGCTGCCCTGGCAGGCTGAGGTTTAGCTTGGCAGATGAATTTTAGGCCAACCCTTTGCCCGTGCCACGACCTGGCTTCAGCAGTGCCGGCTGCCGAGGACACAGCTTAATAACCACGCAGCACTGAGGCCTTTTTTTCCCCTCCCTCTCTCTCTCTCTCTCTCTCATTTTTTCCCCCCCCTCTTCCTTTTTTTTCCCCTTGCATGCCAGGCTTGCTAATATCAGGTGCCATTAAATGGCACTTAAAAGCTTTTAACATTTCACCCTGGCACTGCTCAGCTGCTTGTTTGCCTGCCCGGGCTGACAAACACGGCTCGTCTGCAGCCAGCCAATTTCATGGTCTGATTCCCACCACACAATAGTGGTCCCCAGCTAAAAATACTGCTGCCTGCCTGCCTGCCTGCCTGCCTGCCTCCCTGGGAGGGGAAGGGCTGATTCATGATGTCTCTATGAAGCGCTCGCTTCAGTCCCTTCCATTCAAGGAGAGAGGCTGAAGGCTGCGGGGAGAGAGCTCTGACGCCCTGTGCTCAGCGCTGCGTAGGCTGCAGCTGGAGTCCTGGGTCCAGTTCTGGGCTCCTCGGTTCAAGAAGGACATTGAGAGGCTTGAAGGTGTCCAGAGAAGGGCAAGAAAGCTGGGGAGGGGTCTGGAGCACAGCCCTGGGAGGAGAGGCTGAGGGAGTTGCTTAGCCTGCAGAAGAGGAGGCTCAGGGGAGACCTTCTTGCTCTCTGCAACTCCCTGAAGGGAGGTTGGAGCCAGCTGGGGGTTGGGCTCTTCTCCCAGGCAAGCAGCATCAGAACAAGAGGACACAGTCTGAAGCTGTGCCAGGGGAAGTTTAGGCTGGAGGTAAGGAGAAAGTTCTTCCCAACAAGAGAGATTGGCCATTTGGATGTGCTGCCCAGGGAGGTGGTGGAGTCCCCATCCCTGGAGGTGTTCAAGAGGGGCTTGGATGTGACACTTGGAGCCATGGTTTAGCTGTCAGGAGGTGTTGGGTGCCAGCTTGGACTTGCTGATCTCTGAGGTCTTTTCCAACCTGGTTGATTCTCTGATTCTCCCTGGGCAGCCTGTGCCAGGCTCTCACCACCCTCCTGGGGAACAACTTCTTCCTCAACAGAGAATCATAGCATGGTCCAGGCTGGAAGGGACCTCCAAAGCTCATCCAGTCCAACCTCCCCCCAGTCAGCAGGGACATTCCCAACTACACCTGGTTGCCCAGGGCCTCAGGTTGCCCCAGGGGAGGCTTAGGCTGGACATGAGGAGCAATTTCTTTGCTTCAAGAGTGGTCAGGGATTGGAAGAGGCTGCCCAGGGAGGTGGTGGAGTCCCCAGCCCTGGAGGTGTTCAAGAGGGGATTGGATGTGGCCCTTGGAGCCATGGTTTAGTTGTCAGGAGCTGTTGGGTGCCAGGTTGGACTTGCTGATCTCTGAGGTCTTTTCCAACCTGGTTGATTCTGTGGTTCTGTGATTTGGGAGAGCTCTCTGAGGTCATGCAGTCCAACCATCAACCCAGCACCACCATGGCCTTGAAACCATGGAATTGTTTCATCTGGAGGAGTCCTCTGAGGCCATCCAGTCCAACCATCAACCCAGCACCACCATGGCCTTGAAACCATGGAGCTGTTTCATTGGGAGGAGCTCTCTGAGGCCATCCAGTCCAACCATCAACCCAGCACCACCATGGCCTTGAAACCATGGAGTTGTTTCATCTGGAGGAGTCCTCTGAGGCCATCCAGTCCAACCATCAACCCAGAACCTCCAAGGCCTTCAAACCATGGAGTTGTTTCATCTGGGAGAGCCCTCTGAGGTCATCCAGTCCAACCATCAACCCAGCACCACCATGGCCTTCAAACCATGTCCCAAAGTGCCAGGCCAGACATTTTCTGAGCACCTCCAGGGATGGGGATTCAACCACAGCATCCCAGCATGGGATTCTCCACCAGCTCCCTGGGGAGCCTGTTCCACTGCCTGCCCACTCCTGGAGCCTTGCTCATCCCAGTTGTGACCACCCATGGCAGAGTCTCCTGCTTGAAAAGGACCTTAAGGGTCCTGGAGCCCAACCACAGCCTGACACCTGTGAGGTCATGGCCCCGAGCTCCTCATCCCAATGTCTCTGAAACACCTCCAGGGATGGTGACTCCAGCACCTGCCTCCCTGGGCAGCCTGTTCCAGTGCTCCATCAGGGGCACAGGAGCTGGGAGTGCTGGCAGGTAATGAGTTCTCCACAGGACAACAATGTGCCCTGGTGGCCAAGAAGGTCATTGGGATCCTGGGCTGCATCCAGAGGAGTGTGGCCAGCAGAGCCAGGGAGGTTCTCCTCCCCCTCTGCTCTGCCCTGCTGAGGCCACAGCTGGAATGTTGCAGCCAGCTCTGGGCTCCCCAGCTCAGGAGGGACAGGGAGCTGCTGGAGAGAGGCCAAGGGAAGGCTCCAAGGATGCTGAAGGGACTGCAGCACTGCCTGGGGAGGAGAGGCTGAGAGCCCTGGGGGTGCTTGGTCTGGAGAGGAGAAGGCTGAGAGGGGATTTGATCAGTGTCTATCAATAGCTGAGAGCTGGGGGTCAGGAGGGAGGGCACAGGGACAGGCTCTGCTCAGCTGCACCCTGGGACAGGACAAGGGGCAGTGGATATAAACTCCAGCACAGGAGGCTTCACCTCAGCATGAGGAGGAACTTCTGCACTGGGAGGGTCCCAGAGCCCTGGAGCAGGCTGCCCAGAGAGGTTGTGGAGTCTCCTGCTCTGGAGCCTTCCCAGCCCCATCTGGATGTGTTCTGTGTGCCCTGTGCTGGATTCTCTGCTCCTGCTCTGGCAGGGGGCTGGACTGGATGATCTCTTTGGGTCCCTTCCAACCCCTAACATCCTCTGATGCTGTGATCTCCAACCTAAACCTCCCCTGGGGCAACCTGAGGCCATTTCCTCTCCTTTTATCACCTGACACTAGGCAGAGGAGACCAACCCCACCTCACTCCAACCTTCTGTCAGGGACCAGAAGGTCTCCCCTCAGCCTTGCCTGCATGCAGACCCCTTTCTACTGCTGTCCACCATGCAAGTGAGCAGAGGGAGAGGGGAAGCTTGGAGCTGAGCTGATTCACAGCTGCTCTCAACAGGAGCTTGTGGTGGCTTGAAACTTCCCTCCCTCCATGGGGGGACAATGCCTGAAGGGAATTTCAGATGTTTGGAGGGGTTGGGTGATTTTTTGGAGTCCAACCACCAGGGTTTTCTCAGGCTGGGGAGGAAAGGGGTGGGAGCTGCTGGGAAGAGTTTCCCTTCCCCAGGGCAGGATATTAGGCAGCTGCCTCAATCAGGCATCATTGTCTGCAAGAGCTGGACCTCCACACATGTTGCTATTCCTGGTGGTAGGCTTCTGCCAGCAAAGGTTGGCAAGAGGAGAAGCTGAGTGAGCTGAGAAGAAGCTGCTGCTGCTGCTCTGGGGGGATCTTTGTCACAGGCAGGAACAGGAAGGGAGGCAATGGGGAGGGGGAGTCAGAGAACTGCCAGAGGAAGGGATCTCAGACAGGGACTCTGGCACAGGCTGCCCAGGGAGGCTGTGGCTGCCTCCTCCCTGGGGGTGTTCAAGGCCAGGCTGGATGAGGCCTTGAGCAACCAAGTCGAGAGGTGACCCTGCCCATGGCAGGGTAACTGGAACTGGATGATCTCTGAGGTCCCTTCCAACCTGAGCCACTGCAGGATTCTGGAGTCATGGAGTCAGTAAGAGACTCACAGAAAGGATCAGGTTAGAGGGACCTTAAAGATCAGCCAGCTCCAACCCCCTGCCATGGGCAGGGACACCTCATACCACAGCAGGTTGCTCACAGCCACCTCCAGCCTGGCTGCAAACACCTCCAGGCAGGAGGCTTCCACCACCTCCCTGGGCAGCCTGTGCCAGGCTCTCACCACCCTCCTGGGCAACAACTTCTTCCTCACAGCCAATCTCAATCTCCCCACTTCTAGTTTTGCTCCATCCCCCCCAGTCCTATCCCTCCCTGACACCCTCAAAAGTCCCTCCCCAGCTTTCCTGGAGCCCCCTGAAGGTCCTGGAAGGCCACAATGAGGTCTCCTGGGAGCCTTCTCCTCTCCAGCCTGCACAACCCCAACTCTCTCAGGCTGTGCTCACAGCAGAGCAGCTCCAGCCCTCTGCTCCTCCTCGTGGCCCTTCTCTGGACACCTTCCAGCCCCTCCAGAGCCTTCCTGGCACAGAGGCTCCAGAACTGGCCCCAGAGCTGCAGCTGTGGTCTCAGCAGAGTGGAGCAGAGGGGCAGAATCCCCTCCCTGGCCCTGCTGGCCACACTTCTCTTGCTGCAGCCCAGGATGGGATTTGCTTTCTGGTGATCCAGAAAGGTGGAGGTGATCCCAAGTGCTACTGGCTTTGCTTGTGCACCATGGTGCTGATGAGAAGTGATAAAGAGGTTTGGGGACTTGTGGGGAGAAGGGATAGGAATACTCCAGGGTGATGGTGGCTCTGCTTCTGCACTTGGCCACAGCAACCCCAGGAGTGCTACAGGCTGGGGGCAGAGTGGCTGAGAGCAGCCAGGCAGAGAGGGACCTGGGGGTGCTGGTTGACAGCAGCTGAACAGGAGCCAGCAGTGTGCCCAGGGGGCCAAGAAGGCCAAGGGCATCCTGGCCTGCAGCAGGAAGAGTGTGGCCAGCAGCAGCAGGGAAGTCCTTGTGCCCTGTGCTCAGCACTGCTGAGGCCACACCTGGAGTCCTGTGTCCAGTTCTGGGCTCCTCAGGTCAGGAAAGAGGTTGAGCTGCTGGAAGGTGTCCAGAGAAGGGCAACAAAGCTGGGGAGGGATCTGGAGCACAGCCCTGGGAGGAGAGGCTGAGGGAGCTGGGGTTGCTTAGCCTGGAGCAGAGGAGGCTCAGGGGAGACCTTCTTGCTCTCTGCAACTCCCTGAAGGGAGGTTGGAGCCAGGTGGGGGTTGGTCTCTTCTGCCAGGCAGGCACCCAGCCCCAGAACAAGAGGCCACAGTCTCAGGCTGTGCCAGGGGAGGTTCAGGCTGGAGGTGAGGAGAAAGCTCTTCCCAGATAGAGAGATTGGCCATGGGAATGTGCTGCCCAGGGAGGTGGTGGAATCCCTGTCCCTGGAGGTGTTCAAGAGGGCACTGGCTGAGGCACTTGGAGCCATGGGTTGGTTGCTCAGATGGTGCTGGGTGCCAGCTTGGACTCGGTGATCTCTGAGGTCCCTTCCAGCCTTGTGGATTCTCTGCTGCTGCGGTGCGGATGGAAAGGGCTTGTGGAGGGGAGGAGTGAAGATGCTTAGCTGGAGGAGGATGAGCTGGATGGGGTGGGGGCTGCCATGCTGAGCCCCTTGGGTGTGGAGCTGGGGGTCCTGGCTGTGGGCTGATCCCCGGCTCAGGGCTGTAAGCCAGCCTAATAGGATTGGGCGCCGGGAGCCAGGCTCTCGCAGGAGGCTCTCCTGCAAGCCAGGCTCAGGCTGCTCTGGGTGGCAGAGCTGTTTGAAGTCCTCATCAAAAGTGACAGGTTTCAGGTCCTCAGCCAAAAACTCCCCCTCTGACAGACCCCAATCTGTCAAGTGGGCAGGAGATTCCCCGGCAGCCCCTGACAAAGGCAGTGTGATCCCCGGCTGCCGCTGAGCCCCAAACACCTTCAGCACCCAGGCTGGGCTGGGGCTGAGTGCCGGCAGTGTGGGGAGGGCAAAGGGCTCTCAGAGGTTCAGGGGGCACAGGACAGGTCCCCAGCCTTGCATGGTGGTCAGAGGGTGAGGATGTGCCCAGGCTGAGCTGGGCTGGAGCAGGGTGGGCATCCCCTCAGCAGGGGTTTGAAAGCTTGGAGGTCAAATCCTGCTTGAGGAAAGGTAAGAAGGCTGATTTGGGAGCAGCCAAGTCATCTCCTTCTTGCTAGTGGTGATGCTCTGCCCCTGTTTTGGAGTGGCATGCTGAGGTTGGGGTCCATGCCCTTAATACACCACAAGGTTGCATGCCCAGGCTGAGCTGGGCTGGAGCAGGGTGGGCATCCCCTCAGCAGGGATTGGAAAGCTTGGAGAAGGTCAAATCCTGCTTGAGGAAGGGTAAGAAGGCTGATTTGGGAGCAGCCAAGTCATCTGCTCTTTGCTGGTGGTGATGCTCTGCCCCTGTTCTGGAGTTAACCTTGCTAAGGTTGCGTGCCCAGGCTGAGCTGGGCTGGAGCAGGGTGGGCATCCACTCAGCAGGGATTGGAAAGCTTGGAGAAGGTCAAATCCTGCTTGAGGAAGGGTAAAAAGGCTGACTTGAGAGCAGCCAGGTCTTCTGCTCCTTGCTAATGGTGATGCTCTGCCCCTGTTTTGGGGTGAAGCATGCTAAGGTCCATGCCTTTAATAGACCACAAGGTTGCATGCCCAGGCTGAGCTGGGCTGGAGCAGGGTGGGCATCCACTCAGCAGGGATTGGAAAGCTTGGGAAGGTCAAATCCTGCTTGAGGAAGGGTAAAAAGGCTGACTTGAGAGCAGCCAGGTCTTCTGCTCCTTGCTAATGGTGATGCTCTGCCCTGTTTTGGGGTGAAGCATGCTAAGGTCCATGCCTTTAATAGACCACAAGGTTTCATGCCCAGGCTGAGCTGGGCTGGAGCAGGGTGGGCATCTCCTCAGCAGGGATTGGAAAGCTTGGAGAAGGTCAAATCCTGCTTGAGGAAGGAAGAAACTCTTTGAGAACATCCAGGTCTTCTGCTCCTTGCTAATGGTGATGTCCTGCCCCTGTTTTGGGGTGAAGCATGCTGAGGTTGCATCCCCAGGCTGAGCTGGGGTGAAGCAGGGTGGGCTCCTCCTCAGCAGGGATTTGAAAGCTTGGGGAGGTCAAATCTGCTCACAGGAGGGTAAAAAAATCTGTTTTGAGAGCAGCCAGGTCCTTCTGCTCCTTGCTAATGGTGATGTTCTGCCCCTGCTATGGGGTTAACCTTGTTGAGGTTGCAAGCCCAGGCTGAGCTGGGCTGGAGCAGGGTGGGCATCCCCTCAGCAGGGACTGGAAAGCTTGGAGAAGGTCAAATCCTGCTTGAGGAAGGAAGAAACTCTTTGAGAACATCCAGGTCTTCTGCTCCTTGCTAATGGTGATGTCCTGCCCCTGTTTTGGGGTGAAGCATGCTGAGGTTGCATCCCCAGGCTGAGCTGGGGTGAAGCAGGGTGGGCTCCTCCTCAGCAGGGATTTGAAAGCTTGGGGAGGTCAAATCTGCTCACAGGAGGGTAAAAAAATCTGTTTTGAGAGCAGCCAGGTCCTTCTGCTCCTTGCTAATGGTGATGTTCTGCCCCTGCTATGGGGTTAACCTTGTTGAGGTTGCAAGCCCAGGCTGAGCTGGGCTGGAGCAGGGTGGGCATCCCCTCAGCAGGGACTGGAAAGCTTGGGAAGGTCAAATCCTGCTTGAGGAAGGGTAAAAGGCTGACTTGAGAGCATCCAGGTCTTCTGCTCTTTGCTAGTGGTGATGCTCTGCCCCTGTTTTGGGGTGAAGCACGCTGAGGTTGGGGGGCCATGCCCTTAATACACCACAAGGTTGCATGCCCAGGCTGAGCTGGGCTGGAGCAGGGTGGGCACCTCCTCAGCAGGGATTGGAAAGCTTGGAGGTCAAATCCTGCTTGAGGAAGGGTAAGAAGGCTGATTTGAGAACAAGAGGACACAGTCTGAAGCTGTGCCAGGGGAGGTTGAGGCTGGATGTTAGGAAGAAATTCTTCCCAGACAGAGAGATTGGCCATTGGGATGTGCTGCCCAGGGAGGTGGTGGAGTCCCCATCCCTGGAGGTGTTCAAGAGGGGCTTGGATGTGGCACTTGGAGCCATGGTTTAGCTGTTAGGAAGTGCTGGGTGCCAGATTGGACTTGCTGAGCTCTGTGGTCTTTTCCAACCTTATTGATTCTATGATCCTATGGCTTTTGAGGGTGTCAGGGAGGGATAGGACTGGGGGGGATGGAGCAAAACCAGAAGTGGGGAGATTGAGATTGGCTGTGAGGAAGAAGTTGTTCCCCAGGAGGGTGGTGAGAGCCTGGCACAGGCTGCCCAGGGAGGTGGTGGAGTCCCCATCCCTGGAGGTGTTCAAGGGGGGATTGGATGTGGCACTTGGAGCCATGGTCTGCTCATGAGGTCTGTGGAGACAGGTTGGACTCGATCTTGGAGGTCTCTTCCAACCTTACTGATACTGTGATACTGTGATGGGGACTCCACCACCTCCCTGGGCAGCCTCTTCCAATCCCTGACCACTCTTGCAGCAAAGAAATTGTTCCTTATGTCCAACCCAAGCTTCCCCTGGGGCAACTTGAGGCCCTGGGCAACCAGGTGTAGTTGGGAATGTCCCTGCTGACTGGGGGGAGGTTGGACTGGATGAGCTTTGGAGGTCCCTTCCAGCCTGGACCATGCTATGATTCTCTGCTGAGGAAGAAGTTGTTGCCCAGGAGGGTGGTGAGAGCCTGGCACAGGCTGCCCAGGGAGGTGGTGGAAGCCTCCTGCCTGGAGGTGTTTGCAGCCAGGCTGGAGGTGGCTGTGAGCAACCTGCTGTGGTGTGAGGTGTCCCTGCCCATGGCAGGGGGTTGGAGCTGGCTGAGCCTTGAGCTCCCTTCCAACCCTGCCAGTTCTGTGCTTCTATCATCCCCCAGTGTGGGGAGGGTGGAAGCAGTGTTGGAGCTGGGGCTGCAGCTTCCTCTTCTCTGCAGCCCAGGGCAGGAGGGGTGTGGGGAACAAAGAAAAAGTGCATTTTAGAGCCTTTCAACTGATGTTCTCCACCCCACCCCCCCCTGGCAGAGCTGCTGAGTCGTTTTCAGGGCTTTGGGACTGCACAGATCCCTCCTGGCTCCGTTTCAGGTTGCCTTGACAGGCTGTAATCTCCTCTTCTCCAAACAATCAAGTCCCCAACGGCACAAAATCACCACCTGCAACTTCTGGGTGGCTTTTTTTCCCTTCCCTGCCTGCTGGGAGGGGGGATTTTTTTCCCCACCCTGCTTCCCCTTTCCCTCCTCCCCCCCCCAAAAAAAAATAAGGCTGGCTGTGGAGGGGTCTTGATGTGCACCAGCCCCAGGGGCAGGTGGATTCATCTGCACCTCCTGCCTGCTGAATTGGTTTCTCTCTTTGCCAGGCCCTGGCACAGGCTGCCCAGGGAGGTAGGGAGGTCACTGTCCCTGGGGGTGGTCCAGAAGCCTGTGGCCATGGCACCTGGGGCCATGGTTTGGTGGCCAGGGTGGGGTTGGGTTGGCCTGGATGATCCTGGAGGTCTTTTCCAACCCAAGCAATTGGGGTTGTGCAGGCTGGAGAGCAGAAGGCTCCCAGGAGACCTAATTGTGGCCTTCCAGGATCTGAAGGGGGCTCCAAGAAAGCTGGGGAGGGACTTTGGCCACAGCAACCCCAGGCAGTGCTACAGGCTGGGGGCAGAGTGGCTGAGAGCAGCCAGGCAGAGAGGGACCTGGGGGTAGTGGTTGACAGCAGCTGAACAGGAGCCAGCAGTGTGCCCAGGGGGCCAAGAAGGCCAAGGGCATCCTGGCCTGCAGCAGGAAGAGTGTGGCCAGCAGGAGCAGGGAAGTCCTTGTGCCCTGTGCTCAGCACTGCTGAGGCCACACCTGGAGTCCTGTGTCCAGTTCTGGGCTGCTCAGCTCAAGAAGGACATTGAGAGGCTTGATCCAGCCCCAGGGGCAGGTGGATTCATCTGCACCTCCTGCCTGCTGAATTGGCCTCTCTCTGCCAGGCCCTGGCACAGGCTGCCCAGGCAGGTAGGGAGGTCACTGTCCCTGGAGGTGGTCCAGAAACCTGTGGCCATGGCACCTGGGGCCGGGGTTTGGTGGCCAGGGTGGGGTTGGGTTGCTGGTTGGAGCCAGTGGTCTTGGAGGAGTTTGCCAAGCCAGGCACTGCTGGGGTGCTTCTGGTGGCTCTCAGATGGAGGCTGGCACATCAGAGCTCTGCACTGACTGCCTCCCTCCCTCCCCTGCCCCACACTGACTCCCTCCTTCCTCCCTCTCCTGCCCCACACTGACTCTCTCCCTCCCTCCCTCCCCTGCCCCACACTGACTCCCTCCTTCTTCCCTCTCCTGCCCCACACTGACTCTCTCCCTCCCTCCCTCTCCTGCCCCACACTGACTCCCTCCTTCCTCCCTCTCCTGCCCCACTCTCACTCCCTCCCACTCCTGCCCCACACTGACTCTCTCCCTCCCTCCCTCTCCTGCCCCACACTGACTCTCTCCCTCCCTCCCTCTCCTGCCCCACACTGACTCTCTCCCTCTCCTGCCCCACACTGACTCTCTCCCTCCCTCCCTCTCCTGCCCCACACTGACTCTCTCCCTCCCTCCCTCCCTCTCCTGCCCCACACTGACTCTCTCCCTCTCCTGCCCCACACTGACTCTCTCCCTCCCTCCCTCTCCTGCCCCACACTGACTCCCTCCTTCCTCCCTCTCCTGCCCCACACTGACTCTCTCCCTCCCTCCCTCTCCTGCCCCACACTGACTCTCTCCATCCCTCCCTCCCTCTCCTGCCCCACACTGACTCCCTCCTTCCTCCCTCTCCTGCCCCACACTGACTCTCTCCATCCCTCCCTCTCTCTCCTGCCCCACACTGACTCTCTCCCTCCCTCCCTCCCTCTCCTGCCCACACTGACTCTCTCCATCCCTCCCTCCCTCTCCTGCCCCACACTGACTCCCTCCTTCCTCCCTCTCCTGCCCCACACTGACTCTCTCCATCCCTCCCTCTCTCTCCTGCCCCACACTGACTCTCTCCCTCCCTCCCTCCCTCTCCTGCCCCACACTGACTCTCTCCCTCCCTCCCTCTCTCTCCTGCCCCACACTGACTCTCTCCCTCCCTCCCTCCCTCTCCTGCCCCACACTGACTCTCTCCCTCTCCTGCCCCACACTGACTCTCTCCCTCCCTCCCTCTCCTGCCCCACACTGACTCTCTCCCTCCCTCCCTCCCTCTCCTGCCCCACACTGACTCTCTCCCTCTCCTGCCCCACACTGACTCTCTCCCTCCCTCCCTCTCCTGCCCCACACTGACTCCCTCCTTCCTCCCTCTCCTGCCCCACACTGACTCTCTCCATCCCTCCCTCCCTCTCCTGCCCCACACTGACTCTCTCCCTCCCTCCCTCTCCTGCCCCACACTGACTCTCTCCCTCCCTCCCTCTCCTGCCCCACACTGACTCCCTCCTTCCTCCCTCTCCTGCCCCACACTGACTCTCTCCATCCCTCCCTCCCTCTCCTGCCCCACACTGACTCTCTCCCTCCCTCCCTCTCCTGCCCCACACTGACTCTCTCCCTCCCTCCCTCTCCTGCCCCACACTGACTCTCTCCATCCCTCCCTCCCTCTCCTGCCCCACATTGACTCTCTCCCTCCCTCCCTCTCCTGCCCCACACTGACTCTCTCCATCCCTCCCTCCCTCTCCTGCCCCACACTGACTCCCTCCTTCCTCCCTCTCCTGCCCCACACTGACTCTCTCCCTCCCTCCCTCTCCTGCCCCACACTGACTCTCTCCCTCCCTCCCTCTCCTGCCCCACATTGACTTTCTCCCTCCCTCCCTCTCCTGCCCAACACTGACTCCCTCCCTCCCTCCTCTCTGCTGCCCCAGACTGACTGCCCCTTCCTCCCTCCCTCTCCTGCCCCAGACTGATTCCCTACCTCCTTGCCTCCCCCTTTCCTTGCCTTTCTCCCTCCCTCTCCTGCCCCAGAGTGACTCCCTTTTCCCCCCCCAGAATGACTCCCTTTTCCCCTCCCTCCCTCCTTCCCTCCCTCCTTCCCTCCCTCCTTCCCTCCCTCCTTCCCTCCCTCCCTCTCTTCCTCCTTCCCTCCCTCCCTCCCTCTCTTGCTCCAGACTGACTCCCTTCCTCCCTCCCTCTTTTTCTTCCTCCCTCCCTCCCTCTCCTGCCCAGGCCTCCCTCCCTCTCAGGATGCTTTGGCCATCCTCCTGGCAGAGCTCTCCAGGGCAGTCAGCAGCCCTTGGGCTTGCCCCCACCCAACCCTTGGTGCTGGAGGAGGAGCAGGGCTGCCCCATCCCACACCTGGCTGTTGGCTGGGGCTATGCAGGGGCTGCAGTGACGTGGTGGAGGTGATGATGATGATGATGATGATGATGATGATGATGATGATGATGATGATGCCAAGCTGCTGCTTTGCCCTGTTTTGGGGGGGTGCTATTTTTATCCCCCTGCTTAACCAAAGGGCTGTGGCAAGAGGCTTGTATTGAATTTGCTTCCCCCAGGCTGCTTTTCCTCGCAGCTTTAGTTCCCTCTCCATGCTCTGATCTCCCTCCTGAAAGCAGCTTTAGGGCTGGTGGCTCTCCAAGCTTCAGCTCTCACAAAGGCTTAGCCCTCCCCTGCTGCCGTTCCTGACAGCCCTTTCAAGGCAGGCAGCCTCTCCACGGCCCTCTCCCGGCCCAGATAATGAGATTAATTACAGCCAGATTGGTGTTCCCTGCACTGCTCCGGGAGGAGCTGCTCCTGCACAGCCTCCCAGCGCCTGAGGGCTTGGAAGGGACCCCTGGAGACCACCCAGGCCACAGAAGGGCAAGAAAGCTGGGGAGGGGTCTGGGGCACAGCCCTGGGAGGAGAGGCTGAGGGAGCTGGGGTTGCTTAGCCTGCAGAAGAGGAGGCTCAGGGGAGACCTTCTTGCTCTCTCCAACTCCCTGAAGGGAGGTTGGAGCCAGCTGGGGGTTGGGCTCTTCTGCCAGGCAGGCACCCAACCCCAGAACAAGAGGACACAGTCTGAAGCTGTGCCAGGGGAGGTTTAGGCTGGATGTGAGGAAGAAATTCTTCCCAGCAAGAGAGATTGGCCATGGGAATGTACTGCCCAGGGAGGTGGTGGAGTCCCCATCCCTGGAGGTGTTCAGGAAGAGCCTGGATGAGGCACTTGGTGCCATGGTTGAGTTAATCAGATGGTGCTGGGTGAGAGGTTGGACTTGATGATCTGAAAGGTCTTTTCCAACCTGGTTCATTCTATTCTATTCTATTCTATTCTATTCTATTCCATTCCATTCCATTCCATTCCATTCCATTCCATCCCATCCCATCCCATCCCATCCCATCCTATCCAGTCCACCCCCACAGTCCCCCCCCGGCAGAGCAGGACCATAGAATCGAGGGCAGGAGGCACAGCAATGTGCCCTGGTGGCCAGGAAGGCCAATTGGATCCTGGGGGCATCCAGAGGAGTGTGGCCAGCAGAGCCAGGGAGGTTCTCCTCCCACTCTGCTCTGCCCTGCTGAGGCCACAGCTGGAATACAGCAGCCAGCTCTGGGCTCCCCAGCTCAGGAGGGACAGGGAGCTGCTGGAGAGAGGCCAAGGGAGGGCTACAAGGATGCTGAAGGGACTGCAGCACTGCCTGGGGAGGAGAGGCTGAGAGCCCTGGGGGTGGTTAGTGTGGAGAGGAGAAGACTGAGAGGGGATTTGATCAGTGTCTATCAATAGCTGAGGGCTGGGGGTCAGGAGGGAGGGCACAGGGACAGGCTCTGCTCAGCTGCACCCTGGGGTAGGGCAAGGGGCAGTGGATGGAAACTCCAGCACAGGAGGTTCCACCTCAGCATGAGGAGGAACTTCTTCACTGTGAGGGTCCCAGAGCCCTGGAGCAGGCTGCCCAGAGAGGTTGTGGAGCCTCCTTGTCTGGAGCCTTTGCAGCCCCCTCTGGCTGTGTTCTGTGTGACCTGTGCTGGATTCTATGCTCCTGCTCTGGCAGGGGGGGGGTTGGCTCGGATGCTCTCTGGAGGTCCCTTCCAAGCCCTGACATCCTCTGATGCTGTGAGTGCCATGCTCTCCTCCAGGCTATTTTGCAGCCCCAGCATGGAGTGGTGAGCAGCTGGGGAAGAGGTTAGAGCTGGTCCATTCATAATTACAGGGCCAGAGCCCGTGTGAACATCAACCCATTAGGCTAATTCGACTATCTAACGAGGAGCTCTGATGTTTTATGCATGGTGCCTAATTTTACCCTTGCAATCTCCTGCTATATTTAACATCATTAATCATTGATTCCCATGGGGCTGGAGCCCTGATTAGTGTCAGATGTATGCTGGGAGGAAAGGGATTGAAAATAAAACCCTCTTGCCATTCTCCCTGGGGGAGAGCAGAGGAGCAGGGAGCTGTTTGGGTTGGGAAAGACCTCCAAGACCATCCAGAGCAAGCCTCAACCCAACCCCACCATGGCCATGGCCACAATTGCTTTCAGCACCTCCAGGGCTGGGGACTCCACCACCTTCTGGGCAGCCTCTTCCAATCCCTGACCACTCTTGCAGCAAAGAAATTGCTCCTCATGTCCAACCTAAGCCTCCCCTGGGGCAACTTGAGGCCCTGGGCAACCAGGTGTAGTTGGGAATGTCCCTGCTGACTGGGGGGAGGTTGGACTGGATGAGCTTTGGAGGTCCCTTCCAGCCTGGACCATGCTATGATTCTCTGTTGAGGAAGAAGTTGTTCCCCAGGAGGGTGGTGAGAGCCTGGCACAGGCTGCCCAGGGAGAATCAGAGAATCAACCAGGTTGGAAAAGACCTCAGAGATCAGCAAGTCCAAGCTGGCACCCAACACCTCCTGACAGCTAAACCATGGCTCCAAGTGTCACATCCAAGCCCCTCTTGAACACTTCCAGAGATGGGGACTCCACCACCTCCCTGGGCAGCACATTTCCAATGGCTAACAGCTCTTTCTGTGAAGAACTTTCTCCTCACCTCCAGCCTAAACCTCCCCTGGCACAGCTTGAGACTGTGTCCTCTTGTTCTGGTGCTGGTTGCCAGACAGAAGAGCCCAACCCCCAGCTGGCTCCAACCTCCCTTCAGGGAGTTGCAGAGAGCAAGAAGGTCTCCCCTGAGCCTCCTCCTCTCCAGGCTAAGCAACCCCAGCTCCCTCAGCCTCTCCTCCCAGGGCTGTGCTCCAGACCCCTCCCCAGCTCTGTTGCCCTTCTCTGGACACCTTCCAGCAGCTCAAACTCTTTCCTAACCTGAGGAGCCCAGAACTGGACTCAGGACTCCAGGTGTGGCCTGAGCAGTGCTGAGCACAGGGCACAAGGACTTCCCTGCTCCTGCTGGCCACACTCTTCCTGCTGCAGGCCAGGATGCCCTTGGCCTTCTTGGCCCCCTGGGCACACTGCTGGCTCCTGTTCAGCCTACTATCAACCACTCCCCCCAGGTCCCTCTCTGCCTGGCTGCTCTCAGCCACTCTGCCCCCAGCCTGTAGCTCTGCCTGGGGTCATTCAGATGAGGAGCAAATTCTTTCCAGTGAGGCTGGGGAGACTCTGGCACAGGTTGCCCAGGGAGGCTGTTGGCTGCATCCTCCCTGGAGGTGTTCAGGACAAGGCTGGATGAGACCTTGAGCAAGCTGGGCTGGTGGGAGGTGTCCCTGCCACGGGCAGGGAGGGTTTGGAAGTGGAGGATGACGATGTGGAAGGTCCCTTTCAACTCAAACCATTGTAGGTCCCTCTGACCTTGGCGGCTGGGTTGACGCTGCCAGGATGCCAAGAGGTTAATCTGGAGCCCTGGGTTTCCTGCAGGCTTTGAAGGGTTTATTGAGTAATTCCCCCATTTAAGTGATCCATCCCCCAGGGTTGGGAGCAAGCAGTTAGCTGTCCATTAATCAGCCCATTTGGATGCCAAAGGAGGGACGATCGATCACTCCCCACCGCCGGCAGCAGGGAGGCTGAAACAACTCAGAAGGTGCCAAGAGGTTAAGGGAAAGGAGTAATTAATGCTCCAAGTCTCCTTTGCAGAGCTGGTGGCCAGCCAGCAGCTCTCTCCTCCTGCTCTCCTCCTCTTCCCCCTGCCAAGCAACCCTCCCGAATTAATTTTACCCCCCTGATTTTTTTTTACCCCCCCCCGATTTGATTTTACCTCATGGATCAGTATGGAAGCACAGAACTGCCAGGGGTGGAAGGGAGCTCAAGGCTCAGCCAGTTCCAACCCCCTGCCACGGGCAGGGACACCTCACACCACAGCAGGTTGCTCACAGCCACCTCCAGCCTGGCTGCAAACACCTCCAGGCAGGAGGCTTCCACCACCTCCCTGGGCAGCCTGTGCCAGGCTCTCACCACCCTCCTGGGGAACAACTTCTTCCTCACAGCCAATCTCAGTCTCCCCACTTCTAGTTCTGCTCCATCCCCCCCAGTCCTATCCCTCCCTGACACCCTCAAAAGTCCCTCCCCAGCTTTCCTGGAGCCCCTTTCAGACCATGGAAGGCCACAATGAGGTCTCCTGGGAGCCTTTTCTTCTCCAGACTGAAAGGACTGAGGCTGGGGACTGAAGAGCAGTGGAAAGGGAAAGGGACCTGGGGGTGCTGGTGGATGGAAGGATGACCATGAGCCAGCAGTGTGCTCTGGTGGCCAGGAAGGCCAATGCCATTCTGGGCTGGATTAGAAGGGCTGTGACCAGTAGGTCCAGAGAGGTTCTCCTCCCCCTCTACTCTGCCCTGCTGAGGCCACATCTGGAATATTGTGTCCAGTCCTGGGCCTCTCAGGTCAAGAAGGACCTCAGGGAACTGCTTGAGAGTCCAGCAGAGCCACAAAAATGCTGAAGGCAGTGGAACATCTCCCTTATGAGGAGAGCCTGAGGGAGCTGAGGGCTCTGTAGCCTGGAGAGGAGGAGCCTGAGGGAGACCTCATTGCTGATGATGAAGATGTGCAGGGGGAGTGCCCAGGGGCTGGAGCCAGGCTCTGCTGGGGGATGGTCTTGATGATCTCAAAGGTCTTTCCCAACCTGGTTAATTCTTCTTTCTCCTCTCCTCTCCTCTTTCCCCTTCCCTTCCCTTCCCTTCCCTTCCCTTCCCTTCCCTTCCCTTCCCTTCCCTTCCCTTCCCTTCCCTTCCCTTCCCTTCCCTTCCCTTCCCTTCCCTTCCCTTCCCTTCCCTTCCCTTCCCTTCCCTCTCTCTTCCCTCTCTCTTCCCTCTCTCTTCCCTCTCTCTTCCCTCTCTCTCCCCTCTCTCTCCCCTCTCTCTTCCCTCCCCTCTCTCTTCCCTCCCCTCTCTCTTCCCTCCCCTCTCTCTTCTCTCCTCTCTCTCTTCCCCATGCCAGCACCAGGGGCAGTGGTGGAAGCTGAGGCAGAGGAAGTGCCATGGAAACAGGAGGAAGAATTATTTCCCTGTGAGGCTGACAGAGCCCTGGAGCAGGCTGCCCAGGGGGGTTGTGGAGTCTCCCTCTGGAGGTATCCAAAGCCCACCTGGATGTGTTCCTGTGTGAGCTGCTCTGGGTGCCCCTGCTCTGGCAGGGGGCTTGGACTGGCTGAGCTTTGGAGGTCCCTTCCAGCCCCTCATATTCTGTGTATTTGGAGACCCATAGCTTAGAGCTCAGAATGGTTTTGCAACTTGCTGCAGTGTGAGGTGTCCCTGCCCATGGCAGGGGGGCTGGAGCTGGCTGAGCCTTGAGCTCCCTTCCAGCCCTGACACTTCCATGGTTCTATGTAGGGTCAGTGGCAGCACAAGGAGGGTGATGTGCAGGTGGGAGATGTTGCTGCTGTCAAATCCCCCAGCTGAGGCTGAGCTGAGATTGATGCAAAACCTCCTCAAGGTCAAGTGTTTGAAGTAAATGACACCAATTACAGCGAGACTTCTCCTCCTGCTGCTAATTGCTGCCTGCCAGGGATGTGATGGAGGGCTGGGGAGGTGCTGTGGTGGCTTAGGGGGGCAGCTGACTCCTGCAGGTCCTGCTGCCTGCTGAGGCAACTGCTCAGGGGGACCTGCTCTGCCCAAACCATCTTGTGCTGAATGCACTGAATGGGCCCAAAAAGTGGGGGGGAAATTGGAGGTAAATCCAGCTGGGGGCCAGGCACAAGTGGTGGTCTCCAGAGCTCAGTATTTGGGGCCAGTCCTGGTTAGTGTCTTCATCAGGGATCTGGAGGGGGAGATGGAGGCACCCTCAGAGCATGATGGAATTGTTCCCTCAGAGGATGATGGAGTTGTTTCAGTTGGAAAAGACTTTGAAGATCATTGCCTCAACCTCCTCCCTGGGCAACCTCTTACAGTGTTCCATAGTAAAGAACTTGTTCCTCCCCCCTCTACACCACTCTTCTCCCCCTTCTACACCACTCTTCTCCCCCCTTTCTACTCCACTCTTCTCCCCCCTTTCTACTCCACTCTTCTCCCCCCTTTCTACTCCACTCTTCTCCCCCCTTTCTACTCCACTCTTCTCCCCCCTTTCTACTCCACTCGTCTCCCCCCTCCACTCCACTCTTCTCTCCCCTCCTCTTCCCTCTGGTGAGACCCCACCCAGAGTACTGCATCCAGTTCTGGAGCCTCTGTGCCAGGAAGGCTCTGAAGGTGCTGGAAGGTGTCCAGAGCAGGGCCACGAGGAGGAGCAGAGGGCTGGAGCTGCTCTGCTGTGAGCACAGCCTGAGAGAGTTGGGGTTGTGCAGGCTGGAGAGGAGAAGGCTCCTAGGAGACCTCATTGTGGCCTTCCAGGATCTGCAGGGGGCTGCAAGAAAGCTGGGGAGGGACTTTTAAGGGTGTCAGGGAGGGATAGAACTGGGGGGGATGGAGCACAACTAGAAGTGGGGAGATTGAGATTGGCTGTGAGGGAGAAGTTGTTGCCCAGGAGGGTGGTGAGAGCCTGGCACAGGCTGCCCAGGGAGGTGGTGGAAGCCTCCTGCCTGGAGGTGTTTGCAGCCAGGCTGGAGGTGGCTGTGAGCAACCTGCTGTGGTGTGAGGTGTCCCTGCCCATGGCAGGGGGGTTGGGGCTGGCTGAGCCTTGAACTCCCTTCCAACCCTGACAATACTATGAGTCTATGATTCCTAACATCCAATCTATACCTGTTCTTCTCCAGCTTAAAGCCATGTGTCCCTTGGGTCCCTTGTCCTGTCCCTGCAGGCCTTTGCAAACAGTCTCTCTGCAGCCTTCTTGGAGCCCCTTCAGGCACTGGCAGGCTGCTATTAGGTCTCCCTGGAGCCTCCTCTTCTCCAGGCTGAACACTCCCAGAGCAGAGCTGCTCCAACCCCCTGAGCATTTTCCCGACCCTCCATCAGGTCTATTGCTGTATTGAAGGCTCCAGTCCTGAATGCAGCTCTGCAGGGGAGGTCTCACCAGAGCAGAGCACAGCAGGCAGGACCCCCAGGACTGGGTGCTGCACTTTGGCCACAGCAACCCCAGGCAGTGCTACAGGCTGGGGGCAGAGTGGCTGAGAGCAGCCAGGCAGAAAGGGACCTGGGGGGAGTGGTTGACAGCAGCTGAACAGGAGCCAGCAGTGTGGCCAGGGGGCCAAGAAGGCCAAGGGCATCCTGGCCTGCAGCAGGAAGAGTGTGGCCAGCAGGAGCAGGGAAGTCCTTGTGCCCTGTGCTCAGCACTGCTTAGGCCACACCTGGAGTCCTGTGTCCAGTTCTGGGCTCCTCAGGTTAAGAAAGAGGTTGAGCTGCTGGAAGGTGTCCAGAGAAGGGCAACAAAGCTGGGGAGGGGTCTGGGGCACAGCCCTGGGAGGAGAGGCTGAGGGAGCTGGGGTTGCTTAGCCTGGAGCAGAGGAGGCTCAGGGGAGACCTTCTTGCTCTCTCCAACTCCCTGAAGGGAGGTTGGAGCCAGGTGGGGGTTGGTCTCTTCTCCCAGGCAAGCGACACCCAGCCCCAGAACAAAAGGACATAGTCTCAAGCTGTGCCAGGGGAAGTTTAGGCTGGAGGTGAGGAGAAAGTTCTTCATGGAAAGAGAGATTGGCCATGGGAATGTGCTGCCCAGGGAGGTGGTGGAATCTCCATCCCTGGAGGTGCTCAGAAGGGGACTGGATAAGGCACTTGGTGCCATGGTTTAGTTAATCAGATGGAGAGAGAGATAGAGAGAGAGAGAGAGAAATAGAGAGAGAGAGAAAGAGAGATCTAGAGATAGAGATGATAGAGAGAGAGAGATAGATAGAGGGAGAGAGAGAGAGATGAGAGAGAGAGATGAACAGAGATAGAGATAGAGAGAGAGATAGAGATAGAGGTAGAGATAGAGAGGGAGCGAGCAGTAGAGATAGAGGTAGAGAGAGATAGAGAGAGAGAGAAAGAGAGAGAGAGGTAGAGAGAGAGATAGAGGTAGAGATAGAGAGAGGGATAGGGATAGAGGTAGAGGTAGAGATAGAGATAGAGGTCGAGGTAGAGAGGGAGGTAGAGAGGGAGAGAGAGAGGGAGAGAGGGAGAGAGAGAGAGGTAGAGATAGAGATAGAGAGAGGTAGAGAGAGATAGAGGTAGAGAGAGATAGGGATAGAGATAGAGGTAGAGATAGAGATAGAGGGAGAGAGAGGGAGAGAGAGAGAAATAGAGAGGTAGAGATGGAGAGAGAGGTAGAGAGAGAGAGAGAGGGAGAGAGAGGTAGAGATAGAGGGAGAGAGAGAGATATAGAGGTAGAGAGAGAGAGATAGGGATAGGGATAGAGATAGAGGTAGAGGTAGAGAGAGAGAGAGAGGTAGAGATAGAGATAGAGATAGAGGTAGAGAGAGATAGAGATAGGGATAGAGGTAGAGGGAGAGAGAGAGGGAGAGAGAGAGGGAGAGAGAGAGGGAGAGAGAGAGGGAGAGAGAGATAGAGAGAGAGATAGAGAGAGATAGGGATAGAGATAGGGGTAGAGATAGGGGTAGAGAGAGATAGAGATAGGGATAGAGAGGGATAGAGATAGATAGAGAGAGGTAGAGAGAGAGAGATAGAGGTGTATATATAGAGAGAGGTAGAGATAGAGATATAGAGAGCTAGATAGAGGTAGAGGTAGAGCTAGATATTTTTACCCATTAAGGGCTTGATTTCCCCTTCCCAACAGAAAAAAAAAAGCCTCAGGGTGGTGGTGATGGGGACAAAAAAAGCAGACAGGCACACATCCCTCGCCCCTACTGACGAAGCTGCAGCAGCTCCAACGCAAAGCTCGGGCTAAAAATATCTCCTCCTGCTTTTTGATGAGGCAGGAGCCAGCGGCTCCCCCTGCGCCTCGCAGCCGCCGTCATTAGCGGCCGGCAGCTGCCCGGCTGCCTGCTGCACAGGCGCTCCTTGGCCACCTGGAGGTGTTAAAGAAGGATTGAAAAGAGGGGAAAAAAACCCCCACCTAACCCCCCACCTCCCCCCCCCCAATATATTCATAATAATAATCGTCATGAAGGTGAAGCCTTTGTCTTCCTCGCCGGCCCCCGGAGCTCACAGAGTCACCAACGATGGAAGAGACCTCAAAGATCATCAGGTCCAGTCTGGCACCCACAGACCTCGTGGCTAAACCATGGCTCCAAGTGCCACATCCAAGCCCCTCTTGAACCCCTCCAGGGATGGGGACTCCACCACCTCCCTGGGCAGCACATTCCCATGGCCAAGAGCTCTCTCTGGGAAGAACTTTCTCCTCACCTCCAGCCTAAACTTCCCCTGGCACAGCTTCAGACTGTGTCCTCTTGTTCTGGGGCTGGGTGCCTGCCTGGGAGAAGAGACCAACCCCCACCTGGCTCCAACCTCTCTTCAGGGAGTTGGAGAGAGCAAGAAGGTCTCCCCTGAGCCTCCTCTTCTGCAGGCTAAGCAGGGAAGTCCTTGTGCCCTGTGCTCAGCACTGCTTAGGCCACACCTGGAGTCCTGTGTCCAGCTCTGGGCTCCTCAGTTCAGGAAAGAGGTTGAGCTGCTGGAAGGTGTCCAGAGAAGGGCAACAAAGCTGGGGAGGGGTCTGGAGCACAGCCCTGGGAGGAGAGGCTGAGGGAGCTGGGGTTGCTTAGACTGCAGAAGAGGAGGCTCAGGGGAGACCTTCTTGCTCTCTGCAACTCCCTGAAGGGAGGCTGGAGCCAGGGTGGGGGTTGGGCTCTTCTCCCAGGCATCCAGCATCAGAACAAGAGGACACAGTCTCAAGCTGTGCCAGGGGAAGTTTAGGCTGGAGGTGAGGTGAAAGTTCTTCTCAGAGAGAGCTCTTGGCCATGGGGATGTGCTGCCCAGGGAGGTGGTGGAGTCCCCATCCCTGGAGGTGTTTAGGAAGAGCCTGGCTGAGGCACTTGGTGCCATGGTTGAGTTGATCAGACGGTGTTGGGTGATAGGTTGGACTTGATGATCTCTGAGGTCTTTTCCAACCTGGTTAATTATTCCATTCCATTCCATTCCATTCCATTCCATCCTATCCTATCCTATCCTATCCTATCCTATCCTATCCTATCCTATCCTATCCTATCCTATCCTATCCTATCCTATCCTATCCTATTCCATTCCATTCCATTCCATTCCATTCCATTCCATTCCATTCCACATGCCATCCTATTGTATGTTGTTTTAAACCCACAAAGAGTTAAGGCAGCCAAGCAAGGAGAAGAACCAGGAGGAGACAATTAAATGAGTAGAAACAAACCTCCAAACCTCAACTGAAGCCATCAGAGCCCCAGCCCCACCCTGCCTGGTCAAGGCACCCTCAGCTTAAATGGGAGGAAAATGGAGGAGGAGAAGGAAATTAGGACTTCAGATGAGGGAGAAATTCTTTCCAGGGAGGCTGGGGAGGCACTGGCACAGGTTGCCCAGGGAGGCTGGGGAGGCACTGGCACAGGTTGCCCAGGGAGGCTGGGGATGTTCATAGATCCCTGGAATGGTTTGGATTGGAAGGGACCTTCAAGAGCATTTAGTTCCCCTCCAAGGGACAGGCTGGGAGAGCTGGGGCTGTTCAGCCTGGAGAAGAGAAGGCTCCAGGGAGACTTCAGAGCAGCCTTCCAGTACCTGAAGGGGGCGCCAGGAGAGCTGGGGAGGGACTTTTGATGGGGGCTTGGAGTGCCAGGAGGAGTGGCAATGGCTTTGAGCTGGGAAATGTGAGGGGAGGTTTGGGTGCTGGTTAGGATGGAGGAGGAGAAGAAAATGAGACTGTAGATAAGGAAGACATTCCTTAGAGTGAGGCTGGGGAGACCCTGGCACAGGCTGCCCAGGGAGGCTGGGGATGTTCCCTCCCTGGAGGCTGGATGAGGCCTTGAGCAGCCTGGGCTGGGGGGAGGTGTCCCTGCCTGTGTCAGGGGGGTTGGGACTGGCTGAGCTTGAAGGTCCCTTCCAACCCTTCTAGGGTTCAATGATTCTAATGACCCTGAGTTCTTGCAGAGTGATTAGGGAGGATGACTTATTATGGGCAAGAGCAAGGGAGGTCAAACAGCCAGATGCTGCTGCTCTACAGCTCTTTTCTCTGGGCATGGGGCACTCTGAGCAGCTGAAAAGATTTCCTCCCCCCAAACCCCCTCCCTGAAGAGAAATTTAGTAAACCTGCAGGTGGTGGTGGGGAAGCCTAGAGGAAAACTGCCTGAATGAAAGGGGGTTAGGTGTCTGCAAGGCTGGGAAGGTGCTCCCCATGGGCTGATGAGCAAGAAGGCCACCAGTATCCTGGCTTGGATCATCAAGAGTGTGAGCAGCAGGAGCAGGGAAGGGATGTTCCCACTGTAATGGGCACTGATGAGGCCACACTTTGAGTAACAGCTCCAAGAAGGACATTGAGAGGCTGGAGCTGGTCTAGAGAAGGGCAAGGAAGGTGGGGAAGGGTCTGGAGAGCAGAGCTGGGGAGGAGCAGCTGAGGCAGCTGGGGGTTGTTGAGCCTGGAGGAGAGGAGGCTAAGAGGAGACCTCATTGACCTATACAGCTCCCTGAAAAGAGGCTGGAGTCAGAGAAGGATGAGAAGGGAAGGCAAGAGAGGGATGGGATGGGAAGGGAAGGCAAGAGAGGGATGGGAAGGGGAACCAAGGGAGGGATGGGAAGGGGAACCAAGGGAGGGATGGGAAGGGGAACCAAGGGAGGGATGGGAAGGGGAACCAAGGGAGGGATGGGAAGGGGAAGCAAGAGAGGGATGGGAAGGGGAAGCAAGAGAGGGATGGGAAGGGGAAGCAAGAGAGGGATGGGAAGGGAAACTGAAAGAGGGATGGGAAGGGAAACTGAAAGAGGGATGGGAAGGGGAAGCGAGAGAGGGATGGGAAGGGAAAGGGAGAGAGGGAGGGGAAGGGGAAGCGAGAGAGGGATGGGAAGGGGAAGGGAAAGGGAGAGAGGGATGGGAAGGGAAAGGGAGAGAGGGACGGGAAGGGAAAGGGAGAGAGGGATGGGAAGGGAAAGCAAGGGAGGGATGAGAAGGGGAACCAAGAGAGGGATGGGAAGGGAAGGCAAGAGAGGGATGGGAAGGGAAGGCAAGAGAGGGATGGGAAGGGAAAGCAAGGGAGGGATGGGAAGGGGAACCAAGGGAGATGTGGAATTTGGGGCCACTCTATCCCCCCTCACCCCCTTCCTCCTCACTCCTGCCAAGGCCATTTCCTTCTCCTCTCCCTTGAGGGTCACAGAGTGTTCTGCTGGAGCAGACTCAGCTTCCCCTTCTAGGAATAATGTAATTGACTTGGAGAAATGTAATTAATTTTAATTGTTCCTGATAATTCATTGTTTCAGCTGATAATAATAACCATTAATAAAAGGAGGCCTAATGCCCAGTAACTGCCCCAGAATGTGCTAATTAAACTCTCATCAAGGAAGCACTTCATTGAAAGCACTGAGAATTGCTTCTGGTCCCCAGAGCCTGGATCAGTGACCCAAGAAGATGGAGGGAGGGGAGAAGGGAGGGAGGGAGGGAGGGCTGAGTCCATCATCCCCCTCCCAAGCCTCAAACCCACCTGCAGCCCTGGAGGAGATCCACATCCACCTGGATAAATGCTTATGAATGGAATGGAATGGAATGGAATGGAATAGCATAGAATAGAATAGAATTAACCATGTTGAAAGAGACCTCAGAGATCATCAAGTCCAACCTATCACCCAACACCACCTGATCAACTAAACCATGGCACCAAGTGCCTCATCCAGTCCCCTTCTGAGCACCTCCAGGGATGGGGACTCCACCACCTCCCTGGGCAGCACATTCCCATGGCCAACATCTCTCTCTGGGAAGAACTTTCTCCTCACCTCCAGCCTAAACCTCCCCTGGCACAGCTTGAGACTGTGTCCTCTTGTTCTGGTGCTGTGTGCCTGCCTGGGAGAAGAGACCAACCCCCAGCTGTCTCCAACCTCCCTTCAGGGAGTTGCAGAGAGCAAGAAGGTCTCCCCTGAGCCTCCTCTTCTGCAGGCTAAGCAACCCCAGCTCCCTCAGCCTCTCCTCCCAGGGCTGTGCTCCAGACCCCTCCCCAGCTTTGTTGCCCTTCTCTGGACACCTTCCAGCAGCTCAACCTCTTTCCTAACCTGAGGAGCCCAGAACTGGACACAGGACTCCAGGTGTGGCCTAAGCAGTGCTGAGCACAGGGCACAAGGACTTCCCTGCTCCTGCTGGCCACACTCTTCCTGCTGCAGGCCAGGATGCCCTTGGCCTTCTTGGCCACCTGGGCACACTGCAGGCTCATGTTCAGCCTACCATTGACTAGCACCCCCAGGTCCCTCTCTGCCTGGCTGCTCTCAGCCACTCTGCCCCCAGCCTGCAGCACTGCCTGGGGTTGTTGTGGCCAATGTGCAGCCCCTGGCACTTGGCTGTGTTCAATCTCCTGCCCTTGGCCTCTGCCCATCTGCCCAGCCTGGCCAGGTCCCTCTGCAGAGCTCTCCTGCCCTCTAACAGCTCAACTCCTGCCCCCAGCTTGGTGTCATCTGCAAATTCACTGCTGATGGACTCAATGCCCTCCTGCAGATCATCAATAAAGATATTGAACAGGCTGGGGCCCAGCACTGATCCCTGGGGCACACCACTGGTCCCTGGCTGTCAGCTGGCTGTGGCATGACCTGAATTACCTGCCAGGGGTTCATCCCTCTCCACCCCCCCTGCACCCCCAAGAGCAATGCTGAACTTCCCAGGGTGGGAGAAGCTCGTTCCTGTGTCCTCCACTGTCCTCTTAACCATCTTAAGTGCTTAGCTATACAATTTCCATCAAGGAATTAGATGCTGCTGGCAGCCTTTGATACCAGGGAAAGGACCCCCTGTGGAACTGTTTGCTTTCTTGGAGCAGCAGCATCTTCAGTGAAGGATTTGTCCTCTAATTGCACCATCTGTGCCTTGGGATGATGAGATTGCATCCCTTGTGCTGCTCTTTTATTTTCCTCTGGTCTCTTCTTTTCTTTCTCCTCTTTCTATTTTTTTCCTGTTTGTTGGGTTGGGTTTTTTTTTTCCCCCCCTACCCTGGAGCTCTGCAACTGGAGGTCCAAATCTCCCTCCCAGCCCCAGATCTTGGATGTTCAGGCAGCCCCAGGTTCCAATATTCCCCCCAGAACCTGCGCACAGGGGCTCAGATCCACCTCCTAGGTCCCAATGTCCTCAGAGATCCAGGAGATGGATGCTTGGATCCACCCTCCTGGTCCCAACATCCTCCAAGGTCCCAATACTCCCCCAGACCCAGGAGATGGATGCTTGGATCCACCCTCCTGGTCCCAACATCCTCCAAGGTCCCAATACTCCCCCAGACCCAGGAGATGGATGCTTGGATCCACCCTCCTGGTCCCAACATCCTCCAAGGTCCCAATACTCCCCCAGACCCAGGAGATGGATGCTTGGATCCACCCTCCACATCCCAATACCCTCCAAGGTCCCAAAGTCTTCCCAGACCCAGGAGATGGATGTTCAGACCCACCCTCCAGGTCCCAATACCCTCCAAGGTCCCAATGTCCCCCCAGACCCAGGAGATGGATGCTCAGACCCACCCTCCAGGTCCCAATACCCTCCAAGTTCCCAGTGTTCCTCCAGACCCAGGAGATGGATGCTTGGATCCACTTCCCAGGTCCCAATACCCTCCAAGGTCCCAATGTCCCCCTAGACCCAGGAGATGGATGCCCAGATCCACCTCCCAGGTCCCAATACCCTCCAAGGTCCCAATGTCCCCCTAGACCCAGGAGATGGATGCTCAGACCCACTCTCCAGGTCCCAATACCCTCCAAGGTCCCAATGTCCCCCTAGACCCAGGAGATGGATGCCCAGCTCCACCTCCCAGGTCCCAGTGTCCCCAGAGACCCAGAACATGGATCTCCAGATCCACCCATCAGGTTCCAATACCCTCCAAGCTCCCAGTGTCCTCCCAGACCCAGGTGTCCCCCCTAGACCCAGGAGATGGATGCTTGGATCCACTTCCCAGGTGCCAATACCCTCCAAGGTCCAATACTCCCCCAGATCCAGGAGGTGGATGCTTGGATCCACTTCCCAGGTCCCAGTGTCCTCACAGACCCAGGAAGTGGATCCTCAGATCCACCCTCAAAGATCCAAGGAAGGAAGGGACCTCAAAGATCAAAGGAAGGGACCTCAAAGATCAAAGGAAAGGACCTCAAAGATCAAAGGAAGGAAGGGACCTCAAAGATCAAAGGAAGGGACCTCAAAGATCAAAGGAAGGGACCTTCAAAGATCACAGGAAGGGACCTCAAAGATCCAAGGAAGGGACCTCAAAGTTGGGTTGGAAGGGACCTCAAGGTTAGGTGTTCAAGAGGGGCTTGGATGTGGCACTTGGAGCCATGGTTTAGTCATGAGGTCTGTGGGTGACAGCTTGGACTTGGTGATCTTGGAGGTCTCTTCCAACCTTGGTGATGATTCTGTGCTCTTCCCTCTGCCCAGGAGCTGGCCACAGCTCTGCACACAGCTTGAACTTGGGTGAGAATTCCTCATAGTGCAGGGACATAGGATCACAGGATCCTAGAAGGGTTGGAAGGGACCTTCAAGCTCAGCCAGTCCCAACCCCCCCTGACACAGGCAGGGACACCTCCCCCCAGCCCAGGCTGCTCAAGGCCTCATCCAGCCTGGATTTGAACACCACCAGGGAGGGAACATCCCCAGCCTCCCTGGGCAGCCTGTGCCAGGGTCTCCCCAGCCTCACTCTAAGGAATGTCTTCCTTATCTACAGTCTCATTTTCTTCTCCTCCTCCATCCTAACCAGCACCCAAACCTCCCCTCACATTTCCCAGCTCGAAGCCATTGCCACTCCTCCTGGCACTCCAAGCCCCCATCAAAAGTCCCTCCCCAGCTCTCCTGGAGCCCCTTCAGGTACTGGAAGGCTGCTCTGAGGTCTCCCTGGAGCCTTCTCTTCTCCAGGCTGAACAGCCCCAGCTCTCCCAGCCTGTCCCTGGAGGGGAACTAAATGCTCTTGAAGGAACCTTCCAATCCAAACCATTCCATGAAGCTATGAACATCCCCAGCCTCCCTGGGCAACCTGTGCCAGTGCCTCCCCAGCCTCCCTGGAAAGAATTTCTCCCTCATCTCCAGCCTCACTCTCCCCTCCTCAAGCTTCCATCCATTCCCTCTCATTCTGTCACCGCAGCCCTTGTCCAAAGTCCCTCCCCAGCTCTCCTGCAGCCCCTTCAGCTACTGGAAGGTTGCTCTGAGGTATCATAGTATCATAATATCAGTCAGGGTTGGAAGGGACCACAAGGATCAGCCAGTTCCAACCCCCCTGCCATGGGCAGGGACACCCCACACTAGATCAGCCTGGCCAGAGCCTCATCCAGCCTGGGCTTAAACACCTCCAGGGCTGGGGCCTCAACCACCTCCCTGGACAACCCATCCCAGGGCTTCACCACTCTCATGGGGAAGAACTTCCTCCTCACCTCCAGCCTGAATCTCCCCACCCCCAGCTTCATTCCATTCCCCCCAGTCCTATCACTCCCTGAGAGCCTGAGCAGTCCCTCCCCAGCCTTCTTGGAGCCCCCTTCAGACACTGGAAGGCCACAATGAGGTCTCCTGGGAGCCTTCTCCTCTCCAGCCTGCACAACCCCAACTCCCTCAGGCTGTGCTCACAGCAGAGCAGCTCCAGCCCTCTGCTGCTCCTCGTGGCCCTTCCCTGGAAACCTTCCAGCCCCTCCAGAGCCTTCCTGGCACAGAGGCTCCAGAGCTGGCCCCAGAGCTCCAGCTGTGGGCTCAGCAGAGTGGAGCAGAGGGGCAGAATCCCCTCCCTGGCCCTGCTGGCCACACTTCTCTTGCTGCAGCCCAGGCTCTGCTTGGCTCTCTGGGCTGCAAGTGCTCCCTGCTGGCTCCTGTGGAGCTTCTCCTCCCCCAGCACCCCCAGGTCTTTTTCTCCAGGGCTGCTCTCCAGCCAGTCCCTGCCCAGCCTCTAGCAGTGCCTGGGATTGCCCTGCCCCAGCTGCAGCACCCTGCCCTTGGCCTTGTTGAGCCTGATGAGGTTGGCTTGTGCTCACCTCTCCAGCCTGCCCAGGTCCCAGGTCTCCCTGGAGCCTTCTCTGCTGCAGGCTGCACAGCCCCAGCTCTCCCAGCCTGTCCCTGCAGGGGAGGTTCTGCAGCCCTCTGCTCCTCTCCTGCTGCTCTGACTTTTCTGAATGAATTTGCAGCTGGAACCTCAGGAGGCAAAAGGAGAAAGCAGGAAGGAATGGGAGGGAAAAAATCCATTTGGCTGGCTCTGAGTCTACCAAGATAGAGCACTGCAGAGCCCAAAGGGATGAGATGCTGCAATGGGATGACAGAAAGGCTTTTATGGGGAGGTGTTTAGTGTCTGGGGAGGTTCTCTCAGCCCCCAAGCACCTTGGGTTTAGCTCCCTGCTAAAGCTCTGAGCATCTCTCACTGCCAGCTTCATCTCCTTGGCCTGGATTTGGGGACTTCAAGGTCTTTTTATTTTTGCTGTAAGTTAGCTCTGGAGACATTCAGCACCCACCTGGATGTGGTCCTGTGTGACCTTCTCAAGGGGAACCTGCCTTGGCAGGGGGAGGGTTGGACTGGGTGATCTCCAGAAGTACCTTCCAGCCCCTACCATTCTGTGATCCTGTCCCCATATCTGATCCTGTCCCATCTGACACAGACATGGGGAAGAAGAACCCCCCCCAGACCCTCTGGATTCCCCAAAGATATCTAAATGCAGGTTAAAACCCACCCCAAACCCTCTGGATTCCCTACTTACATGCAGGAGAAACCCCACCCCAATGGGATCCTGGGGGGCATCCAGAGGAGTGTGGCCAGCAGAGCCAGGGAGGTTCTGCTCCCCCTCTGCTCTGCCCTGCTGAGGCCACAGCTGGAATGTTGCAGCCAGCTCTGGGCTCCCCAGCTCAGGAGGGACAGGGAGCTGCTGGAGAGAGGCCAAGGGAAGGCTCCAAGGATGCTGAAGGGACTGCAGCACTGCCTGGGGAGGAGAGGCTGAGAGCCCTGGGGGTGGTTAGTCTGGAGAGGAGAAGGCTGAGAGGGGATTTGATCAGTGTCTATCAATAGCTGAGGGCTGGGGGTCAGGAGGGAGGGCACAGGGACAGGCTCTGCTCAGCTGCACCCTGGGACAGGACAAGGGGCTGTGGATGTAAACTCCAGCTCAGGAGGTTCCACCTCACCATGAGGAGGAACTTCTTGACTGTGAGGGTCCCAGAGCCCTGGAGCAGGCTGCCCAGAGAGGTTGTGGAGTCTCCTTCTCTGGAGCCTTTCCAGCCCCATCTGGATGTGTTCTGTGTGACCTGTGCTGGGTTCTGTGCTCCTGCTCTGGCAGGGGGTTGGACTGGATGATCTTCAGAGGTCCCTTCCAACCCCTGACATCCTCTGATCCTGTGATCTCCAACCTAAACCTCCCCTGGGGCAACCTGAGGCCATTTCCTCTCCTTCTATCACCTGACACTAGACAGAGGAGACCAACCCCACCTCACTCCAACCTTCTGTCAGGGACCTGAAGAGAGCCAGAAGGTCTCCCCTCAGCCTTGCAGTTCAGTATCTGAGGTGGGCCTCCAGGAAGGCTGTGGAGGAGCTCTTCAGAAGGGCCTCTGCTCTGGTTTGAAGCCATTGCCTCTGGTCCTGTCCCTGCATGCCTCTGCAAAGTGTCTCTCCATCCTTCCTGGAGCCCCCATCAGGCACTGGCAGGCTGCTCTTAGGTCTCCCTGGAGCCTCCTCTCCTCCAGGCTGCACAGCCCCAGCTCCCTCAGCCTGTCCCCAGAGCAGAGCTGCTCCAACCCCCTGAGCATCCTCTGGACCTGCTCCATCAGGTCCACATCCCACCCAGAGGAGATTCTCACTGTCTCCTTGAGCTCCTCTGTGCATCCCAGGCTGGTCTGGAGCTTTTCCAAGCTGCTGGGATGAATGCTGCAGCATCCAGGATGGGGGACACATCCCTGAGGCACATTTGACGTCCAGACCTCCTTTTCTGGGGTCCTCCCTGCGACACCAGCGGCCTGGATTTGGGGCTCTGCTCTGTTTTGCCCTTCCTCTGGTGGCAGGAGGAGTTTAATTAGCGAGTGCTGTAATTAGGACACTAATTAGGGAGGTGGGAAATGCTGCTCAGCACAAGAGCAATGGAAGGTTCTGCACCTGGGCTGGAAAAATCCTCCCTGTCAGCACGGGGTGGGGGGATGAGGTGCTGGAAAGCAGCCCTGAGGAGAAGGACCTGGGGGTGCTGGGGGAGGAGAAGCTGGCCAGGAGCAGGCAGGGTGAGCTTGCAGCACAGAAGGCAAAGCACAGCCTGGGCTGCATCCAAAGCAGTGCTGCCAGCAGGTCCAGAGAGGTGATTCTGCCACTGGGCTCTGCCCTGCTGAGACCTCACCTGCAGGGCTGGAGCCCTCAATACAGGAAGGACCTGGAGCTGATGGAGAGGGTCCAGAGGAGGGCCACAAAAATGCTCAGGGGGTTGGAGCAGCTCTGCTCAAGTCTCTCAATGTCCTTCTTAAACTGAGGAGCCCAGAACTGGACACAGGACTCCAGGTGTGGCCTGAGCAGTGCTGAGCACAGGGCACAAGGACTTCCCTGCTCCTGCTGGCCACACTCTTCCTGATGGAAGGTCAGGATGCCCTTGGCCTTCTTGGCCCCCTGGGCACACTGCTGGCTCCTGTTCAGCTGCTGTCAACCACTCCCCCCAGGTCCCTTTCTTCCTGGCTGCTCTCAGCCACTCTGACCCCAGCCTGTAGCACTGGGTCCTGTGTCCAGGTCTGGGCTGCTCAGGTTAGGAAAGAGGTTGAGCTGCTGGAAGGTGTCCAGAGAAGGGCAACAAAGCTGGGGAGGGGTCTGGAGCACAGCCCTGGGAGGAGAGGCTGAGGGAGCCTGGAGAAGAGGAGGCTCAGGGGAGCCCTTCTTGCTCTCTGCAACTCCCTGCAGGGAGGTTGGAGCCAGCTGGGGGTTGGGCTCTTCTGCCAGGCAAGCAGCACCAGAACAAGAGGACACAGTCTCAAGCTGTGCCAGGGGAGGTTTAGGCTGGAGGTGAGGAGGAAATTCTTTCCAGCAAGAGAGATTGGCCATGGGAATGTGCTGCCCAGGGAGGTGGTGGAGTCCCCATCCCTGGAGGTGTTCAGGAAGAGCCTGGATGAGGCCCTTGGTGCCATGGTTGAGTTGATCAGATGGTGCTGGGTGAGAGGTTGGACTTGATGATCTCTGAGGTCTTTTCCAGCCTGGTTAATTCTGTGTTCTGTGTCAGGGCTCAATGTGCTCATTAAGGATTTGAGTGGAATTAGGGTTGGTGGTTGGTTGCTTTTATTCACATCAGAGCTGCAAAGTCCATCTGCTGTGACCAGGAAGGGTGCTGCTGTGGAACTGGGGAGGGAGGGTGCTGCATCTGGGGGACCTGACACTCAATGTGGCTGAAGCCCCCAGCCTGGTGTAAGGGCAATGGTTTGAAAGAAGCTTTGCCCAGAGATTGCTTCTTTTGCCCTGGGAGCTGCCCCATCCCTGGAACCATTGCAGGTCAGCTTGGTTTGGGCTCTGAGCAGCCTGCTCCAGCTGCAGATGTCCCTGCTGGCTGCAGGAGGGTTGGAGTAGATGAGCTTTAAAGGCCTCTTTCCACCCAAACCACTCTGGGATTCCCTGCTTCTAGGCTCTGCCCAGACCCAGCTCACAGCCCAGGGAGAAGATCCCACAGGAACACTCCTCAGCTGCAACTCCTCCAGCTCCCTTGGGCACTCTGCATTCCCAGCAGGGACTCTCTCATGCCACTTCCCCATCCCTGCTCTTTCAAGCCTCCACTGCAAGCAGAGGAGGATTTTTCACCCCCTCCATCCCACCTCCCTGCCTTACCTGTGGGTGAGACTCCAGCTCTGGCCTCAGCAGGTGACAGAGCCCAGCTGGAAGGCACTCAGAGTGCCCACAGCTGATAAAGGGCTTAGGGCTGGTGCCAAGAGCCAGCAAGGCCCTGGGAAAGGTCCTGGGAGGAGGGGAGACATTGGCTCCAGACCAAACCACCCCATGGAGGTTGGCTGGGGCTCTGAGCATCTGCTCTAGCTGCAGAGGTCCCTGCTGACTGCAGGGGGGTTGGGCTGGATGAACTTGAAAGCTCCTTTCCCAGCCAGGCCAGTCTGGGATTCTATGAAGCCTCTCCTAGCAGTGTAGCCTCCCTTGGGTTTTCACCTTGTCCCTGTGTCCTTTCCCCCCCCAGCATGCCACAGATTGGCTGTGCAGAGCAATTTCCCTCTCTTCCCAGCCCCAAGAAGCGATGGGGAGGGAACACCTCCCTGATGCTCAAGCTTCCCAGTGCCAGGGCTGGATATTTGCCACCTCAGGGGTGCTGCAGAAGCTCAAATTAGGCCACAGAAGGCAAAGAGGCTCAGGATAGCAGAGCTGGCTGTGATTATGTGCCTCAGGGAGGCTTCTGCCTCCGCTGCCTGAAACACCTCCAGCTGCTTTAGCCAATTCTCTTTGTCCTTAAGCTTATTTCTCCTTCTTGCACCAACCCACAGGGCTGGGAGGTGCCAGGCAGGGAGGTCAGAATTACTGCTGGACTCATTTCCATCCCATTTATCCCCTTTGCTGCCCACTTCTGCCCTCTGTGCCTCTCTCTTCTTCCCTTCTCCTTCATCCTGTGCTGCTCTTGCTGCAGGATCAGCAGAGCTGCAGAGAGACACAGGGGTGGGACAGGACAAGGTCCCTCCACATCATCAGTGATCAATGAGGGGATCAATGAGGGCAATGAGGCTGGTGAGAGGCCTTGAACACAAGCACTGTGAGGAGAGGCTGAGGGAGCTGGGGTTGCTGAGCCTGCAGAAGAGAAGGCTCAGGGGAGAACTTCTTGCTCTCTGCAACTCCCTGAAGGGAGGTTGGAGCCAGCTGCGGGTTGGGCTCTTCTCCCAGGCAGGCACCCAGCCCCAGAACAAGAGGACACAGTCTCCAGCTGTGCCAGGGGAAGTTTAGGCTGGAGGTGAGGAGAAAGTTCTTCCCAGAGAGAGTTGTTAGCTATTGGAATGTGCTGCCCAGGGAGGTGGTGGAGTCCCCATCCCTGGAGGTGTTCAAGAGGAGATTGGATGTGGCACTTGGTGCCATGGTTTAGTAGTCATGAGGTCTTGGGTGACAGGTTGGACTTGATGATCTTTGAGGTCTTTTCCAACCTTATTGATTCTCTGATTCTATGATCAAGGAGGCCTCAGTCAGTTTAGAATCATAGCATTGTCAGGGTTGGAAGGGAGCTCAAGGCTCAGCCAGCTCCAACCCCTGCCATGGGCAGGGACACCTCACACCACAGCAGTTTGCTCACAGCCACCTCCAGCCTGGCTGCAAACACCTCCAGGCAGGAGGCTTCCACCACCTCCCTGGGCAACCTGTGCCAGGCTCTCACCACCCTCCTGGGCAACAACTTCTTCCTCACAGCCAATCTCAATCTCCCCACTTCCAGTTTTGCTCCATCCCCCCCAGGCCTGTCACTCCCTGACACTCCATTTTGCAGATGACACCAAGCTGGGAGGGACTCTTGAGCTGCTGGAGGGTTGGAGGCTCTGCAAATGGACCTGGCCAGGCTGGAGCCATGGGCTGAGCCCAGTAGGATGAGGCTCAACAAGGCCAAGGGCTGGGTCCTGCTCTTGGGTCACAACAACCCCATGAAGGCTCCAGGCTGGGGGCAGAGGGGCTGGAAAGTGCCCAGCAGAGGAAGACCTGGGGGTGTTGGTTGGCAGCAGCTGAAGATGAGGCAGGGGATGCCCAGGTGGCCAAGAAGGTCACCAGCAGCCTGGCCTGGATCAGCAGCAGTGTGGCCAGCAGGAGCAGGATCTTTCCCTGCTACTCAGCACTGCTGAGGCCACAGCTTGAGTGCTGGGCTCGGTTCTGGGCATTGAGAGGCTGGAGCAGGTCCAGAGAAGGGCAGGGAAGCTGGGGAAGGGTCTGGAGAAGAGGTCTGCTGAGGAGCAGCTGTAGGACCTGGGAGTGTTGAGCCTGGAGAAGAGGAGGCTGAGGGGAAACCTTCTGGCTCTCTACAACTCCCTGAAAAGAGGTTTGAGCCAGGTGGGGCTTGGGCTCTTCTCCCAAGGAATAAGAGATAGGACAGAAGGAAATGGCTTGAAGTTGTCCCAGGGAAGGTCTAGGGTGGCCAGGAGGAACAATTTCTTCCCCTTGAGGGTTGTCCAGGCCTGGCCCAGGCTGCCCAGGGCAGTGCTGCAGTCCCCATCCCCAGAGGGCTTTCCAAGCCCTGGAGATGTGGTGCTGAGGGCCATGGTTTGGTGGTGCCCTGAGCAGGGCTGGGTTGAGGCTTTCAGATGTCCTCCAACCACATCAGTGACTCCAGATGGAGTTCAAAGCAGCCTTCCTCACCTCACCTTGACCAGGAGTGTTTCTATCCCTATTCTCTTGCTCCTGCAAGCCTCTACCACCAGCTGCTGCCTCTCTCTGCCTTCTCCTTCAAGTGCTTCACTCTCTCCTCCTTGCTTCCTGGGTCAGATTCCCTGTTTCGAGTCCTACCAGGCGAGGGCAGGGAATAAATGCAAGAGGCAGGCTTTGGAGGCTGGAGGAGGAGGAGGAGGAGGAGGAAAACATCTTTCCCTTCAATTAAAATCCACCAGTGTAAATACATTTTCATTATCAGCCAGGAAAGTGCAGACAAGGCAACAGAGACTCTGAAACAGGGAAATGTCTTTATCTGCACGCTCCTGGGGCTGGGGAAAGGGAATTGGAGGAGCTGAAGCTCTTGCTTGATCCTGCTGGGGCTGGAGATTCCCTGAGATTTGAGGGGAGGAGGGAAACAAGAAGGATATTTGCATCCCCTCCACCCCCTCCACCTCACTGGACAGCCAAGGAGGCTGCAAAGGGAATGAGGAGTTGGAGGTTTGGGGAAGGGGTTTTGGAGGGGGGTTTGGAACTCGAGGGGTGGAGGCTGTGGTTTGCTCTTCTGGTTGGAGGGTTGTGGAATCCCAGCGTGGTGGGAGGTGGAAGGGGCCTCTGGAGCTCAGCCAGTCCACCTCCACTGCTCCAGCAGGGCACCCACAGCACCCTGCCCAGCAGCACAATGGCCATCCAGGGGGGGTTGGAAGCTCTCCACAGCAGGAGACTCCACAGCCTCTCTGGGCAGCCTGCTCCAGGGCTCAGCACCCTCACACCAAACAACTTTCTCCTCCTGGGTGCCAGTTGGTGCCCTCTGCCCCTTGGCTTATGCCTGGGCACCACTGAGCAGAGTCTGGCCCCAGGCTCTTGCCCCCCACAGCTCCTTCAGCTCTTGCTGAGCATTGCTCAGCTGCCCTCTGGGGCTGCTCTTCTGCAGGCTCTCAGCCCCAGGGCTCTCAGCCTTTGCTCCTCACAGAGCTGCTCCAGGCCCCTCAGCAGCTCTATTGAACCCAAGTGGTGGCCACCATGGCTTGGTCTTCTCCTTGGAGTGGACTGAACCCAAGTGGTGGCCACCATGGCTTGGTCTTCTCCTTGGAGTGGACTGAACCCAAGTGGTGGCCACCATGGCTTGGTCTTCTTTTTGGAGGGGATTGAACCCAAGTGGTGGCCACCATGGCTTGGTTTTGTTTTTGGAGTGGATTGAACCCAAGTGGTGGCCACCATGGCTTGGTCTCCTCTCCAGCTGGATAGAGAAACTGAGGTCTTATGAGGCTCATGAGGGGTTTGTGGTGCCTTGCTGAATGTATCCCAAAGCCTCTCATGGCTTCATTGCTCGGAGCTGGGGATGAATCTCCCTTTCCAAAGCCCTCCCATCCCCAGCTCAGCCCAGGAGGTGCTGCCCCCCCCCCACCAGTGACCCCCAGCTGGGATTACCACTAGGCCCAAGAGCTGCTTTGCCTAATCTGGTTAGGGAGGAAAGACCTAGAGAGTCCCTCTGGACTTCCCCATTTCAGAGGATAAAAGCTTTAGCAGCAGCTTGGTAGGAATTAGCTGGGCTGGGAGATAAGGAGGAGCACCCCCAGCATGTGGAGGGGCTCCCTCTTTACCTTCCAGCTTGGGCAGATCTTGGTTGAATTCCCAAGATTTCTTCCTTTCATAGTTTGGTTTTTTTTTTCCTGGGGAGGAAGGGGAAAGTCTGTTCCAAAAGCTGCTGTGGTGATGAGATGCCTGGAGCTTTACAGCCCCAGTAATCAGGGGAGCTGTCAGGCAGCACATTACAGGGGTAATTACAAGCGTGGAGGCTTCCTGATTCCCTGCAAATTTGAGCTGAACACGGCTGCTGTTAGCAGAGAGAGGAAGGAGATGGAATAGATTGTGACTGCTCCACTTGCAGCTTCTTCTACACCTGCACTCCTGGGGCTGCAGGGAGTGAGGTCCTCCCGGCGCCCAGCCTCCCTCCTCCCGGCGCCCATCCTCCCTCCTCCCTGCGCCCATCCTCCCTCCTCCTGGTGCCCATCCTCCCTCCTCCCGGCTCCCATTCTCCCTCCTCCCTGCGCCCATCCTCCCTCCTCCTGGTGCCCAGCCTCCCTCCTCCCTGCGCCCATCCTCCCTCCTCCCTGCGCCCATCCTCCCTCCTCCTTACGCCCATCCTCCCTCCTCCTTACGCCCATCCTCCCTCCTCCTGGTGCCCAGCCTCCCTCCTCCCTACGCCCAGCCTCCCTCCTCCCTGCGCCCATCCTCCCTCCTCCCTGCGCCTATCCTCCCTCCTCCCGGCGCCCATTCTCCCTCCTCCCTGCGCCCATTCTCCCTCCTCCCTGCGCCCATCCTCCCTCCTCCCTGTGCCCATCCTCCCTCCTCCCTGTGCCCATCCTCCCTCCTCCCTGTGCCCATCCTCCCTCCTCCCTGTGCCCATCCTCCCTCCTCCCGGCGCCCATCCTCCCTCCTCCCTGCGCCCATCCTCCCTCCTCCCTGCGCCCATCCTCCCTCCTCCCTGCGCCCATCCTCCCTCCTCCCTATGCCCATCCTCCCACCTCCCAGTGCTGCCTTCCCATCACAGCCTCACAGAGTGGTAGGGGTTTGGGAGGGACCTCTGGAGACCATGGAATCACAGAACTGGCAGGGTTGAAAGGGACCTCAAGGCTCAGCCAGCTCCAAGCCCCTGCCATGGCCAGGGACACCTCACACCGCAGCAGGTTGCTCACAGCCACCTCCAGCCTGGCTGCAAACACCTCCAGGCAGGAGGCTTCCACCACCTCCCTGGGCAACCTGTGCCAGGCTCTCACCACCCTCATGGGGAACAACTTCTTCCTCAAATCCAATCTCAATCTCCCCACTTCTAGTTTTGCTCCATCCCCCCCAGTCCTATCCCTCCCTGACACCCTCAAAAGTCCCTCCCCAGCTTTCATGGAGCCCCCTTCAGATCCTGGAAGGCCACAATTAGGTCTCTACTTTGCAGATGACACCAAGCTGGGAGGGACTCTTGAGCTGCTGGAGGGTTGGAGGTTCTACAAATGGACCTGGCCAGGCTGGAGCCATGGGCTGAGCCCAGTGGGATGAGGCTCAACAAGGCTGGGTCCTGCACTTGGGTCACAACAACCCCATGAATGATCCAGGCTGGGGGCAGAGGGGCTGGAAAGTGCCCAGCAGAGGAAGACCTGGCAGTGTTGGTTGGCAGCAGCTGAAGATGAGGCAGGGGATGCCCAGGTGACCAAGAAGGTCCCCAGCAGCCTGGCCTGGATCAGCAGCAGTGTGGCCAGCAGGAGTAGGATCCTTCCCTGCTACTCAGCACTGCTGAGGCCACAGCTTGAGTGCTGGGTTCAGTTTTAGGCTCCTCACTCCCAGAAGGACATTGAGGGCTGGAGCAGGTCCAGAGAAGGGCAAGGAAGCTGGGGAAGGGTCTGGAGAAGAGGTCTGCTGAGGAGCAGCTGATGGAGCTGGGGGTGTTGAGCCTGGAGAAGAGGAGGCTGAGGGGAGGCCTTCTGGCTCTCTACAACTCCTTGAACAGAGGCTGGAATGAGATGTTTTTGGTCTCTTCTCCCAAGGCACAAGTGACAGGACAAGAGGAAATGGCCTCAGGGTACACTAGAGGAGAGCTTTAGGTTGGCCATGAGGAACAATTTATTCCCAGTTGAGGTTTGTCCAGGCCTGGCCCAGGCTGCCCAGGGCAGTGGTGGAGTCTCCATCCCTGGAGGGCTTTCAAAGCCCTGGAGATGTGGTGCTGAGGGCCATGGGTTGGTGGTGCCCTGGCAGTGCTGCATTCAGGGTTGGACTGGATGATGGTTTAGCCCCAGCCTTGACAGAGTAAGAGCAAGGCTGGACTTGATGACCTTAAAGCTCTTTACCAACCAAAATGATACTGTGACCTTTTTTTTTGGAGGGAGTTGAGGCTGTAGGGTATTTCCTGCCCCCCCTCCCCATTCTTTCTGGCCACAAGGAGCTCCCAGGGCTGTGCTCCAGACCCCTCCCCAGCTCTGTTGCCCTTCTCTGGACACCTTCCAGCAGCTCAACCTCTTTCCTAACCTGAGGAGCCCAGAGCTGGACACAGGACTCCAGGTGTGGCCTAAGCAGTGCTGAGCACAGGGCACAAGGACTTCCCTGCTCCTGCTGGCCACACTCTTCCTGCTGCAGGCCAGGATGCCCTTGGCTGCCTGGGCACACTGCTGGCTCCTGTTCAGCTTACTATCACCCACTCCCCCAGGTCCCTCTCTGCCTGGCTGCTCTCAGCCACTCTGCCCCCAGCCTGTAGCACTGCCTGGGGTTGCTGTGGCCAATGTGCAGCCCCTGGCACTTGGACTTGTTGAATGCCATCCTGTTGGCCTCTGCCCATCTGCCCAGCCTGGCAAGATCCCTCTGCAGAGCTCTCCTACCCTCTAACACACCAACTCCTGCCCCCAGCTTGCTGTCAGCTGCACATTCACTGCTGATGGACTCAATGCCCTCCTCCAGATCATCAATAGAGATATTGACCAGGCTGGGGCCCAGCACTGATCCCTGGGGCACACCACTGGTGCCTGGCTGCCAGCTGGCTGTGGCACCATTCACCACCACTCTCTGGGCTCAGCCTCCAGCCAGTTCCTAACCCAGCTCAGAGAGCTGCTGCTGAGCCAGGGGCTGACAGCTTGGCCAGGAGCTTGCTGTGGGGGATGGTGGCAAAGGCCTCGCTGCAGCCCAGGCAGACCTCATCCACAGCCTGCCCCACAGCCACCTCAGCATTGAAGGAGATGATTTGGAAGGCAGAAGAGCAGCTCCCAATTTCAAGGGGTTTTTTGGCAGTGGCTTTGGAGGCATCTTTTTCTTTGGGGGTTTTTGTCCCCCCCTTCTCTGCTGAGTGCCTTTGTTGGAGGTAGGTGGAAGGTGATTGAGTGACGGCGGCGCCGCTTTGAAGACGTTCAGGAGTGATTGCAGCGGGTTTTGATGTCCTGAAATTGTCAAGAATGGAGCAGCTTTGTAGCTGCAAATGATTTGCTTTGGAAAGCAGGGCCAGGTGAGGGGAGGAAATTGAAATCAGGAGCAAGCAGGAAGGCTCCTGGGAGCCTCTGTGCCTCCAGCTGATGTAAATCCCTCACCCAGCGGGGCCAGGCTGGGTTGAGCTGTTTGGCTCAGGAGCAAGCCCTTGACCTTGATGATCTGGAGGAGGGCATTGAGTCAGTCATCAGCAAATTTGCAGCTGACACCAAGCTGGGGCAGGAATTGATCTGTTAGAGGGTAGGAGAGCTCTGCAGAGGGACCTTGCCAGGCTGGACAGAAGGGCAGAGGCCAACAGGATGGCATTCAACAAGTCCAAGTGTCAGGGGCTGCACTTTGGCCACAACAACCCCAGGCAGTGCTACAGGCTGGGGGCAGAGTGGCTGAGAGCAGCCAGGCAGAAAGGGACCTGGGGGTGCTGATTGACAGCTGCCTAAACATGAGCCAGCAGTGTGCCCAGGCAGCCAAGAAGGCCAAGGGCATCCTGGCCTGCAGCAGGAAGAGTGTGGCCAGCAGGAGCAGGGAAGTCCTTGTGCCCTGTGCTCAGCACTGCTTAGGCCACACCTGGAGTCCTGTGTCCAGCTCTGGGCTCCTCAGTTTAAGAAGGACATTGAGAAACTTGAAGGTGTCCAGAGAAGGGCAAGGAGGCTGGGGAGGGGTCTGGAGCACAGCCCTGTGAGGAGAGGCTGAGGGAGCTGGGGTTGCTTAGCCTGCAGAAGAGGAGGCTCAGGGGAGACCTTCTTGCTCTCTGCAACTCCCTGAAGGGAGGCTGGAGCCAGGTGGGGGTTGGTATCTTCTCCCAGGCAACCAGCACCAGACCAAGAGGATACAGTCTCAAGCTGTGCCAGGGGAGGTTTAGGCTGGAGGTGAGGAGAAAGTTCTTCACATAGAGAGTTGTTAGCCATTGGGATGTGCTGCCCAGTGAGGTGGTGGAGTCCCCATCCCTGGAGGTGTTCAAGAGGGGATTGGATGTGGCACTTGGAGCCAGGGTTTAGTAAGTCAGGAGGTGTTGGGTAACAGGTTGGGCTGGATGATCTCTGAGGTCTTTTCCTACCTTACGGATTCTATGTCTCTGTGATTCTATGACTCTATGGCTCTATGACTATGATTCTATGACTCTATGATTCTATGACTCTGATTCTATGACTCTATAATTCTATGATTCTATGACTATGACTGACTCTATGACTCTGATTCTATGATTCTATGACTCTATGTGACCATTTTAGGCTGTGCCTTTAAGACAGGGACAGTTGCTGGCACACTCTGGCTGAGTGTGGTGAAAACAAAGGTAAAGTCTAAACGAATTCCATTGGGAGATTGGTAGAATTCAACCTTAAGTTTCAATTCAGTTTGAGTCTCAAACTCAAACTGGCTGGAGGAGGGAGTGTTGTTCTGTATCACTTTCTTTGCTGTGCATTTCTGTATCTGCTGTAAATAGTGTATATTGTGTATGTGTTCACTGCATTTCATCCTGCTTGTAAATACAGCTTTAATTCATCTCTGCTTCTCTGACTGAGTTAGCCATGGTTCCTGGGGGGGGTGGGGGAGGGGTGGTGGTGGTGGAGAACTGAACTTTCTCTCACCACCACACTCTATGACTCTATGATTCTATGGTTCTATGGCTCTATGTTTTTATGATTCTATGGTTCTATGACTCTATGGCTCTGATTCTATGACTCTATGACTCTATGATTCTATGACTCAATGATTCTATGACTCTATGACTCTGATTCTATGACTCTATGATTCTATGACTCAATGATTCTATGACTCTATGACTCTATGGCTCCATGGCTCTATAATTCCATGACTCTATGACTCTATAATTCTATGATTCTATGACTCTATGACTGTGATTCTATGAGGCTATGACTCTATGACTCTGATTCTATGATTCTATGTCTCTATGATTCTATAATTCTATGATTCTATGACTCTGATTCTGTGACTCTGTGACTCTATGACTCTATGACTCTGATTCTATGATTCTATGACTCTATGACTGTATGACTCTGATTCTATGTCTCTATGATTCTATGGTTCTGTGACTCTATGTCTCTATGATTCTATAATTCTATGACTCTATGACTCTATAATTCTATGATTCTGTGACTCTATAATTCTATGATTCTGAGACTCTATGATTCTATAATTCTATGATTCTGTGACTCTATGACTCCATGATTCTATGACTCTGACTCTATGATTCTATGTCTCTATGATTCTATGGTTCTATGACTCTCTGACTCTATGGCTATATGGCTCTATGAATCTATGACTCTGATTCTATGTCTCTATGATTCTATGGTTCTATGACTCTGTCTCTATGTTTCTATGATTCTATGACTCTATGACCATGACTCTATGACTCTATGATTCTATGACTCTATGGCTCTATAATTCCATGACCCTATGACTCTATAATTCTATGACTCTATAATTCTATGATTCTATGATTCTATGACTCTGATTCTATGATTCTATGTCTCTATGATTCTATGGTTCTATGACTCTATGTCTCTATGATTCTATAATTCTATGATTCTGTGACTCTATGATTCTATGACTCTGACTCTATGATTCTATGTCTCTATGATTCTATGGTTCTGTGACTCTGTGATTCTGTGACTCTATGGCTCTATGAATCTGTGACTCTGATTCTATGTCTCTATGATTCTATGGTTCTATGACTCTGTCTCTATGATTCTATGATTCTATGACTCTATGACCATGACTCTATGACTCTATGATTCTGTGACTCTATGACTCTATGGCTGTGTAATTCCATGACTCTATGACTCTATAATTCTATGACTCTATGACTGTATGACTCTGATTCTATGATTCTATGTCTCTATGATTCTATGGTTCTATGACTATGTCTCTATGATTCTATAATTCTATGATTCTGTGACTCTATGACTCTATGATTCTATGACTCTGACTCTGATTCTATGATTCTATGTCTCTATGATTCTATGGTTCTATGACTCTATGATTCTGTGACTCTATGACTCTATGGCTCTATAATTCCATGACTCTATGATGCTATAATTCTATGACTCTATGACTCTGATTCTATGATTTTATGTCTCTATGATTCTATGGTTCTATGACTCTATGTCTCTATGATTCTATAATTCTATGACTCTATGATTCTATGACTCTGATTCTACGATTCTATGTCCCTATGATTCTATGGTTCCATGCCTCTGTGACTCTATGGCTCTATAATTCTATGACTCTGTGACTCTATGGCTCTATAATTCTATGACTCTGTGATTCTATGACTCTGTGGACTCCATGATTCTACGATCCCCCCGAAGCTTTCCTGCCGCCTCCTTTGCCAACCAATCCGTTTGCCAAGCTCTTTTCACGCCGCTCTGCTCCATCACCGCTTGCCGGACCCCACCTCCCCCTCCGCTCCCAGGGGCGCGGGGGGCGGACGGCCGACACCGCAGCATCTCTCCCTGCATCTCGCCCATCAATTATTCATCAACCCTTTTGGTTTTTTTTTTTTCCCCTGGCTTTTTCTTCTTTCTCCCTGTTGCGAGGCTGCTTCGCGCATCCCGGACTCGTTGATCCTAAGGTGCGGTGACAGGTTGAGGACCGGCTGCGTTGCGTTAATCCGGGGGCGCAGGGGGGGGATCGGAGGAGGAGGGGGGGTGGTGGGATCGGGGAAGGAGGGGGGAGGACGACGGTACGCGGCGGAGCAGATGTCTTGTAAGTCACAGCGCATTAACGCCGCGATGAGGCATGGTGCTGACGCCGGAGAGATGATACCACCCCCGAGAGTAAGCAGGGAGGAGCGGTAATTAAAGGCTGCTCCGCGAACGTGTCCTGATGACCACGCTTCGGTAGAGCCTGCTCGGGACCAGGCCCACCCCTCCTCCCCAGCCCCCCCCCCGCCCCCTCCTTGAAGCGGCAGGAGATGGGAATGCTGCGGGAGGAGGAGGAAGAGGAGGAGGATGGGGGTTTGCCTGGGGTTTGGGGACCTGCAGGGGAGATGTTGGTTGCAGAGCGTGTTGTGCACCTCCCCTAAGGATCAGCAGAGAGAAATAAAAGCCTTTAGGGTGCTGCTGTCTGGGGTTGATGTCCTTTTCCTTTGCTTTTGTGCTCATACCTCTCCCCCTCCTCCCCTCTTCCCTCCCTCCCATTGTCCCCCCTCCCCCCCTCCTTTCCCCCCACTTCCCTCCCTTCCTCCCCTTCCTCCCTTCCAGTTGACTATTAAAAACCTGAAGGTCATGCTCATGATGTAACTGTCTAGAGGACACCTTGGGTGGTGGAGGTGAAGTTGCAAGCAGGAGCAGAGGAGGTTCTGTGGAAACACAAGGAAAACAACTTCTTCCCTGGGAGGGTCCCAGAACCCTGGAGCAGGCTGCCCAGAGAGGTTGTGGAGTCTCCCTCTCTGCAGCCTTTCCAGCCCCATCTGGATGTGTTCCTGTGTGACCTGCTCTAGGTGATCCTGCTCTGGCAGGGGAAGTTGCACTCAATCCTTTGAGGTCCCTTCCAACCCCTAACATCAAGAGTGTGGCCAGCAGAGCCAGGGAGGTTCTCCTCCCCCTCTGCTCTGCCCTGCTGAGGCCACAGCTGGAATGTTGCAGCCAGCTCTGGGCTGCCCAGCTCAGGAGAGACAGGGAGCTGCTGGAGAGAGGCCAAGGGAGGGCTCCAAGGATGCTGAAGGGACTGCAGCACTGCCTGGGGAGGAGAGGCTGAGAGCCCTGGGGGTGCTTAGTCTGGAGAGGAGAAGGCTGAGAGGGGATTTGATCAGTGTCTATCAATAGCTGAGGGCTGGGGGTCAGGAGGGAGGGCACAGGGACAGGCTCTGCTCAGCTGCACCCTGGGGTAGGGCAAAAGGCAATGGATATAAACTCCAGCACAGGAGGTTCCACCTCAGCATGAGGAGGAACTTCTGCACTGTGAGGGTCCCAGAGCCCTGGAGCAGGCTGCCCAGAGAGGTTGTGGAGTCTCCTTCTCTGGAGCCTTTGCAGCCCCCTCTGGATGTGTTCTGTGTGACCTGTGCTGGATTCTCTGCTCCTGCTCCGCCAGGGGGTTGGACTGGATGATCTCTTGAGGTCCCTTCCAACCCCTGACACCCTCTGATTCTGTGACCATCTCAGGTCCTCCCTGACCTGGGGTTTGCAGACAGGACACCACCATCCCACAGTGCCCTCTGTAAGAGTGGCATGATCCAAAGGCAACCTTACCCTCAAACATCCCTGGGAGATCTGGATGTGCTCCTGTGTGAGCTGCCCTGGGTGACCCTGCTCTGGCAGGGGGGATTGGACTCCATCTTTTGAGCTCCCTTCCAACCCCTGACACCCTGTGATCCCGTGGAGCCCACCTTTAGGGGTTTCTCTTGGCCTTGAAGGCTACACTGGCCCAAAGAGTCACTGCAGGCAAGGTTCCCTTCCTCTGACTGCTTGCAAACTGCCTGTGCCCCGCTGGCATCTTTCTGAGGAGCAAGTCAGCTGGAAGGAAGCTGAATCTTGCACTTGGATTCAAAGCAGAAACCAAGCTCTCTTGGTGCCAGGCTTGGAAACACTTGCTTCTGTCACAGCATGGGGGTTTGTCTCTGCAGCCTAGCCTGCCAACCCCCCTCCAGCATTACTAGAAACCTCATCCAGGGTGGCTCAGGTTATTTCCAGCTCCTGCACGGGAGGATGGGATCCCATCCAACACCCACAGCCTCATCCAGGGCCCTGCTGAACGTCTCCCCTTGGGTTTAGGGGGTGGGGGGTGTGTGTCTGTGTTAGGTAAGTTCCACACCTGGCAGAGAGACATTGGAGGAGGAGGAGGAGACAGTTTTGCTCCAGCTCAGCCTGTGTGCCAAAGCCCTCATTAAAATTGCATGAGCTTGGCAGGATGTAAATATGAAACTTGGACAAAGATGTGGGTTCCTCTTCCCCCAAAGCACAATCAACTCCTTCAACCTAAGTAAGAGCAACTATATATAGCTGGGAAGATGCTGAAGTGCTGCAAAATACTCTGTTTGGGGGCAGGTGCCTTCACCAAGCACAAATAACACCCTCCAGGAGCTGGAAATGTGTGGCTAAAGTTGCTGGGGTTTGCACACTGAGTGGCTGTGCATCCTCTGGCACCCATGGGGATGCCTCTGTAAGAGGCTGCTGGAACCCAGCAGCTCCCACTTAGGATTCATAGCTGGGAAGATGATGAAATACTGCAAAATACTCTGTCTGGGGGCAGGTGCCTTCACCAAGCACAAATAAAACCATCCAAGGGCTGGAAATCTGGGGCCAGAGTTGCTGGGGTTTGCACACTGAGTGGCTGTGCATCCTCTGGCACCCATGGGGATGCCTCTGTAAGAGGCTGCAGGAGTCCAGAAGCTCCCACTTAGGATTTATAGCTGGCAAGATGCTCAGGTACTGCATCTGACTCTGTCTGGGGGCAGGTGCCTTCACCAAGCATGAATAAAACCCTCCAGGAGCTGGAACTCTGGGGCCATAGTTGCTGGGTTTTGCACACTGAGTGGCTGTGCATCCTCTGGCACCCATGGGGATGCCTCTGTAAGAGGCAGCAGGAGCCCAGCAGCTCCCACTAAGGATTTATAGCTGGGAAGATGCTCAAGTACAGCAAAATATTCTCTTTGGGGGCAGGTGCCTTCACCAAGCATGAATAAAACCCTCCAGGAGCTGGAAATGTGTGGCTAAAGTTGCTGGGGTTTGCACACTGAGTGGCTGAGCATCCTCGGGCACCCATGGGGATGCCTTTGTATGAGGCTGCAGGAGCCCAGCAGCTCCCACTTAGGATTTATAGCTGGGAAGATGCTCAGGTACTGCCTATGACACTATCTGGGGGCAGATGCCTTCACCAAGCATGAATAAAACCCACTAAGGGCTGGAAATCTGGGGCCATAGTTGCTGGGTGTTGCACACTGAGTGGCTGTGCATCCTCTGGCACCCATGGGGATGCCTTTGTATGAGGCTGCAGGATCCCAGCAGCTCCCACTTAGAATTTATAGCTTGGAAGATGCTCAGGTACTGCCTATGACTCTTTTGGGGGCAGGTGCCTTCACCAAGCACTAATAAAACCTTCCAAGGGCTGGAAATCTGGGGCCAAAGTTGCTGGGTGTTGCACACTGAGTGGCTGTGCATCCTCTGGCACCCATGGGGATGCCTCTGTAAGAGGCTGCAGGAGCTCAGCAGCTCGCACTAAGGATTTATAGTTGGGAAGATGCTCAAGTACAGCAAAATATTCTCTTTGGGGGCAGGTGCCTTCACCAAGCATGAATAAAACCCTCCAGGAGCTGGAAATGTGTGGCTAAAGCTGCTTGGTTTTCCACACTGAGTGGCTGTGCATCCTCGGGCACCCATGGGATGCCTCTGTAAGAGGCTGCAGGAGTCCAGAAGCTCCCACTTAGGATTTATAGCTTGGAAGATGCTCAGGTACTGCCTATGACACTATCTGGGGGCAGGTGCCTTCACCAAGCACTAATAAAACCTTCCAAGGGCTGGAAATCTGGGGCCAAAGTTGCTGGGTGTTGCACACTGAGTGGCTGTGCATCCTCTGGCACCCATGGGGATGCCTCTGTAAGAGGCTGCAGGAGCTCAGCAGCTCCCACTAAGGATTTATAGTTGGGAAGATGATGAAATACTGCAAAATACTCTGTCTGGGGGCAGGTGCCTTCACCAAGCATGAATAACACCCTCCAGGAGCTGGAAATGTGTGGCTAAAGTTGCTGGGGTTTGCACACTGAGTGGCTGTGCATCCTCTGGCACCCATGGGGATGCCTCTGTAAGAGGCTGCAGGATCCCAGCAGCTCCCACTTAGGATTTATAGCTGGCAAGATGCTCAAGTACTCCTCTGGGTTGGAGGAACCCAGAAGTTCCTACATAGGAGTTATAGTTTGGAAGATGCTCAGGTATTGCCTATGACTCTGTCTGGGGGCAGGTGCCTTCACCAAGCACTAATAAAACCCTCCAGGAGCTGGGAATCTGGGGCCAAAGTGGCTGTTTTTTGCACGCTGAGTAGCTGTGCATCCTCTGGCACCCATGGGGATGCCTCTGTAAGAGGCTGGAGAAGCCCAGCAGCTCCCACTTGGGATTTATATAGCTGGGATGATGCTCAAGTACAGCAAAATACTGTTTGGGGGCAGGTGCCTTCACCAAGCATGAATAGAATTCTCCAAGGGCTGGAAATCTGGGGCCAAATTTGCTGTTTTTATGCACACTGAGTGGCTGAGCATCCTCTGGCACCCATGGGGATGCCTCTGTAAGAGGCTGGAGGAGCCCAGCAGCTCCCACTTAGGATTTATAGCTGGCAAGATGCTCAAGTCCTGCATAAGACTGTGTTTGGGGGCAGGTGCCTTCACCAAGCACTAATAAAACCCTCCACGAGCTGGAAATCTGGGGCCAAAGTTGTTGGGGTTTGCATGCTGAGTGGCTGAGCATCCTCTGGCACCCATGGGGATGCCTCTGTAAGAGGCTGCAAGAGGCCAGCAGCTCCCACTCTAGGATTTATACCTGGGAAGATGCTCTGGTACTGCCTATGACTCTATTTGGGGGCAGGTGCCTTCACCAAGCATGAATAGAATTCTCCAAGGGCTGGAAATCTGGGTCCAAAGTTGCTGTTTTTTGCACACTGAGTGGCTGAGCATCCTCTGGCACCCATGGGGATGCCTCTGTAAGAGGCTGGAGGAGCCCAGCAGCTCCCACTCTAGGATTTATACCTGGGAAGATGCTCAGGTACTGCCTATGACTCTATTTGGGGGCAGGTGCCTTCACCAAGCATGAATAAAACCCACTAAGGGCAGGAAATGTGTGGCTAAAGTTGCTGGGGTTTGCACACGGAGTGGCTGAGCATCCTCTGGCACCCATGGGGATGCCTCTGTAAGAGGCTGGAGGAGCCCAGCAGCTCCTCCAGTGTGGAGGAACGGAGGGTTTAGGCTTTTTAAGGCGGGTTTTATTATTTAAGAGGTATCTGTGAGAAGCAGAACTCCATAATGGGGTTAATGACTCCGTCGGCAGTTCCCCGTGAGCTGGCAGTAACCTGATAAATTGCTAAGTACACTCCAGCTCGCTTCGCCCGACTCCAGGCTCAGGTTATTTCCTGCACGGTAAAGACCTCCAAGTAGGTCATTACTGCCTAATTACTGCCTAAACGCTCTCATTTGTCCTCCCCTTGTCAGCCGAGGCAGAGGACCGTGCAGCCAACACGGTGGAGATCCCTCCTGGGCTCATCCTCCTGCGTTTCACACAATCACAGAGCTGTCAGGGTTGCAAGGGAGCTCAAGGCTCAGCCAGCTCCAACCCCCCTGCCATGGGCAGGGACACCTCACACCGCAGCAGGTTGCTCACAGCCACCTCCAGCCTGGCTGCAAACACCTCCAGGCAGGAGGCTTCCACCACCTCCCTGGGCAGCCTGTGCCAGGCTCTCACCACCCTCCTGGGGAACAACTTCTTCCTCACAGCCAATCTCAATCTCCCCACTTCTAGTTCTGCTCCATCCCCCCCAGTCCTATCCCTCCCTGACACCCTCAAAAGTCCCTCCCCAGCTTTCTTGCAGCCCCCTGCAGATCCTGGAAGGCCACAATGAGATCTCCTGGGAGCCTTCTCTCCAGACTGAGCAACCCCTCAGCCTGTCTCCACAGGAGGGGTGCTCCAGCCCTCTGATTTCCCAGGCCAACAGGAAACAGGGAAAGGAAAATGAAAGCAAACCGTTTGCTTTTGGTGAGGTTTCTTTTGTCTGCTTAGCAAATGATTCCAGCCCAGATGTTTCCTCTTGCTGGGTGAGAAGCTGGGCATGAGCTGGCTCTGTGTGCTCAAGGCCCATAAGTCAGTGAGGCCAAGGGCAAGGCCCTGCACCTGGATCAGGGTAATCACAGACTCACCAAGGTTGGAAGAGACCTCAAAGATCATTAAGTTCAACCTGTAGCCACAGACCCCATGACCAAACCATGGCATCAAGTGCCACATCCAAGCCCCTCTTGAACACCTCCAGGGATGGGGACTCCATAGAATCATGGAATCAATAAGGTTGGAAAAGACCTCAGAGGTCAGCAAGTCCAAGCTGGCACCCAACACTTCATGACTAAAGAAACTATGGCTCCAAGTGCCACATCCAAGCCCCTCTAGAACACCTCTAGGGATGGGGACTCCACCACCTCCCTGGGCAGCACATCCCAATGGTGAACAACTCTCTCAGGGAAGAACTTTCTCCTCATCTCCAGCCTAAACCTCCCCTGGCACAGCTTGAGACTGTGTCCTCTTGTTCTGGTGCTGGGTGCCTGGGAGAACAGCCCAACCCCCAGCTGGCTCCAACCTCCCTTCAGGGAGTTGGAGAGAGCAAGAAGGTCTCTATATGGGGTGGGGATGAAGGGTTGGAGAGCAGCCCTGTAGAGAAGGATTTGGGGGTTCTGGGGAGTGCAAAGCTGGACAGGAGCCAGCTCTGAGTGCTGCCAGCCTGGCCCCAGCCTGGCCTGGGCTGAGCCCCAGCAGTGTGGGCAGCAGGGACAGGGAGGGAATTCTGCCCCTCTGCTGTGCTCTGCTGAGACCTCCCCTGCAGTGCTGGGGCAGCTCTGGAGCCCTCAGTACGGACAGGGACCTGCTGGAGCAGGGCCAGAGGAGGCCACAGCAGTGCTGGCAGGGCTGGAAGCCCTCTGCTGGGAGGCCAGGCTGGGAGGGTTGGGGTTGGGCAGCCTGGAGAAGAGAAGGCTCCAGGGAGACCTTCTGGTGGCCTTGCAGTGCTTGAAGAGAGCAATCAGAAAGCAGGGGAGAGGCTTTTTCTCAGGGTCTGTTGTGCCAGGACAAGGTGGGGATGGTTTGAGACTCAAAGAGGAAGATTTTAGACTGAAGAAATGCTTCACAGGGTGTTGAAACCCTGTCTCAGGTTTCTCAGAGAGGTGGGAGATGCACCATTGCAGGTGAGGTTGGTTGTGGCTCTGAGCAACCTGTTCTAGTTGCAGATGTCCCTGCTGACTGCAGGGGGGTTGGACTGGATGCTCTCTTCCCACCCAAACCAGTTTATGACTCTGTGGTTCTCCACAATTCTCTAGCATGTGCTGGAGCTTGGCTTGATGGTTTGCCAGGGCAAGCCAGGTTCATGCCTTGCATGCTTGCAGCACAGCCTGCCCTATCCTCTTGCTTCCTTCTCCTCCTGCCATTGTGGTTGGGTGCAGGAGGCTGCCCTCAGCTCCTCCAGCCCAAACCACTCACTGCAACTGGAGAAGCACATCCCAGCATCACAGACTCCTGGTGTGCTGGGGGTTGGAAGAGACCTCATCCAGTCCAAGCCCCCTGCTCCAGCAGGGCACCCACAGCACCCAGCCCAGCAGCACCATGGCCTTAAGGGGTCTGGAAGCTGTCCACACCAGGAGACAACCTCTCTGGGCAGCCTGCTCCAGGGCTCAGCACCCTCACACCAAACAAGTTGCTTCTCATCTTCAGGTGGAACCTCCTGGGTGCCAGTTTGTGCCCTCTGCCCCTTGGCCTGTCCCTGGGCACCACCGAGCAGAGTCTGGCCCCAGCCTCTTGCCCCCCACAGCTCCTTTAGCTCTTGCTGAGCATTGCTCAGCTCCCCTCTGGGGCTGCTCTTCTCCAGGCTCCACACCCCCTGGGGGCTCTCTCAGCCTTTGCTCCTCACAGAGCTGCTCCAAGCCCCTCAGCATCATCATCGAACCCAACTGGTGGCCACCATTGCGTCGGCTTCCTCCTGGAGAGGGCTGAACTCAGGTTCAACGCCAGATATTCCCAGCTTTCATGTTGGGGAGCTGAAACATGAAGCCTTGACTGCATTTAGGTTACTTTTATTCTATTTCCCCCCCTCTTCTCACTGATGTATTTCCTCCCCACCCCATCACACTCTCAGCCCAGCTTGTTGTCGCTGGCTGACAAGTTGATGAAAGCTGCTCCGAAAAGGGGCCGAGGAGATGGATTCCTGCATGGGAAGGGGGGGGGTGTGGGAAATGAAGAGCAAGCAAGCAAACCAAACCCACAACCAACCCAGGGAAGAGGAAGGGAGGGGAGGAGGTCGAGGATGGAATAACAAGATGTGGAGATGCCACTTGGCTGCCGGCGCTCGCCTTGATTAGCCGATTGCGGCTGCTCGGAGCTGGAGCGTTCGCTGCCTCCTCCTCTGCTTCTGCTGGGATCAATCCCTGCTCTCTACCTCTTTCCTTCCTCTGCTTGTGCTGGGATCAATCCCCTGCTCCCTACCTCTTTCCTTCCTCTGCTTCTGCTGGGATCAATCCCTGCTCTCTACCTCTTTCCTTCCTCTGCTTGTGCTGGGATCAATCCCCTGCTCCCTACCTCTTTCCTTCCTCTGCTTGTGCTGGGATCAATCCCCTGCTCCCTCCCCTCTTTCCTTCCTCTGCTTGTGCTGGGACCAGTCCTCTCCTCCTTCCCCTCTTTCCTTCCTCTGCTTCTGCTGGGGTCAATCCCTTCCTCCCTCCCCTCTTTCCTTCCTCTGCTTATGCTGGGATCAATCTCCTCCTCCCTCCTCTCTTGTCACAGAATCCCAGAATGCTTGCCAGTAGGTCAAGGGAGGTGATTCTCCCCTTCTGCTCTGCTCTGCTGAGACCACAGCTGGAGCTCTGGGTCCAGTTCTGGAGCCCCTAGGACAGGAAGGATCTGGAGGTGCTGGAAGGTGTCCAGAGAAGGGCCACAAGGAGGAGCAGAGGGCTGGAGCTGCTCTGCTGTGAGGACAGCCTGAGAGAGTTGGGGTTGTGCAGGCTGGAGAGGAGAAGGCTCCCAGGAGACCTCATTGTGGCCTCCCAGGATCTGCAGGGGGCTCCAGGAAAGCTGGGGAGGGACTTTTGAGGGTGTCAGGAAGGGATAGGACTAGGGGGGATGGAGCAAAACTAGAAGTGGGGAGATTGAGATTGGATGTGAGGAAGAAGTTGTTGCCCAGGAGGGTGGTGAGAGCCTGGCATAGGTTGCCCAGGGAGGTGGTGGAAGCCTCCTGGCTGGAGGTGTTTGCAGCCAGGCTGGAGGTGGCTGTGAGCAACCTGCTGCAGTGTGAGGTGTCCCTGCTCATGGCAGGGGCTTGGAGCTGGCTGAGCCTTGGGGTCCCTTCTAACCCTGACAGTTCTGTGATTCTATGATCCTAATGTCAGGGGCTGGAAGGGACCTCCAGATGTCATCCAGTCCAACTGTCCTGCCAGGTCAGGATCACCTAGAGCAGATCACACAGGCACTCTTCTAGGTGGGTCTTGAATACCTCCAGAGAGGGAGCCTCCACAACCCCCCCTGGGCAGCCTCCTCCAGGGCTCTACCACCCTCACAGAGAAGCAATTCTTCCTCCTGTCTCCACGGGGCTTCCTCTGCCTCGACTTCCACCACGGGATCTCAAGTGGCTTCCCTTAGGAATCACTTGGCAGTTAGGCCCTGTGTCTAAACCTCCACGGAGCCTTTCACCTGGGTTTTGGGGGAGCTCCCCAAGCCCTGAGCCAGAGCCATCATTAAACCCCGAGGAGGAGAGGAGGCCCAGCCCAGCCTCCCGCTTGCGGGCTGAGGTTTTGTTCCCCCCCTCGGCAGGTGAGAGGAAAACGCAGAGCTCACTGTTTTGAGGTCGTTCTTTCCTTCTTTCTTTTTTTCCTTTCTCCTTACTTTGCACTTCCCCCAAGCTGTCAGTGGGAGCAACCTCCTTCCCAAGGCAGCAGCAGCAGCACCTGTCTGCAGGACTATTTTTACCACCTCTTTTTGGCGTCGCTCTCTCCTCCCGCACAAACCCCAGCGCCTATAAATAACTCCGGCTCGTGCTCTGCTCCCCCTCCCCACCCCCCACCCCCCTTCTCTCCCTCCCTCCCTCCTATCACTCCATCTTTTTCTCCTTGCCTGTCCCTTTGCCTGTGAAGAGGAGCTGCTGGAAGAGCCTGGAGCTGAGGTTCGCCTCATCCAGCCCCCTCGTGAGCTCTTACCGCCGGCTGCCCCCGCGGCAGGTGGAGGCTATCCTGCAACTGGATTATGGGTGGGGAAAACTCAGCCTCCTTCCCCAGCCCCCCCCACAACACACTTTCCCCCCTCCCCCCCAAAATGGTCAATTTGTCTATGGGATTGGCTTGACCTGCTCTCTCCTCCCTGATGCTCCCAAATCTGGGCAGCTCCTTCTCTCCATCCTTGGAATGAGCTCTTCTTCGGTTTCCACCTGACCAACCCTTAGAGGTGAATTGGATTGATGGATTGATGGATTGATTTCCCACCCCCCAGCCCCCCCCCCCCCCCAGAAACCCCTAAAGATGAATTATTTCCTGTAGGAAAATGCTTCTAAAGGTCTTTTCCAGCCTTTTTTTTGGTGCTTGGTTCAAACTGATTGGATTCCATATGGGGGATTCCATATGGGGGAACCTCAGCCTCATTTTCTTCCCAAAGTGATTCATTTCCCCCCTCCACCCAATAAAACCCTAAAGGTGATTTTTTTCCTGAAGGAAAATGCTTGTTAAGGTCTTTTCCAGAGTTATTTTGTGTGCTTGGTTCAAACTGATTAAGGTGAGGGAGGGGAATAGCTGCACCTGAGCAACCTGCTGTAGTGTGAGGTGTCCCTGCCCATGGCAGGGGGGTTGGGACTGGCTGAGCTTTGAGGTCCCTTCCAACCCTGACAATTCCATGTGGATTATGGATGAGATCCCTTAGCCCATGGGAGAAATATGGCCAGAAATCATTGCTGGGGTCCCTAAACTAGTTGCTTCCAAGGCATGGGGAGAATACCATTGGATTACATATGGGGGAACCTCAGCCTCATTTTCTTCCCAGAGTGATTCATTTGCCTGTGGGATTGACTTCATTTTCATTCCTTCCTGTTGCTTCCCAAATCTGGGCAGCTCCTCCTTGAAGATTTCCCTCCACCCATGGAATTAGTGATTGATTGATTGATTGATTTCCCCCCACTCCCCTCCCCTCCAAAAAACGCTAAAGGTGATTTTTTTCCTGAAGGAAAATGTCTGTAAAGGTCTTTTCCAGCCTGGTTTTGGTGCTGGGTTTAAACTGATTAAGGTGAGGGAGGGGAATAGCTGCATGCATCTGAGCAACCTGCTGTAGTGTGAGGTGTCCCTGCCCATGGCAGGGGGGTTGGGACTGGCTGAGCCTTGAGCTCCCTTCCAACCCTAACAATTCAATGATTCTATGTGGATTATCAATGAGATCCCCTGGCCTATGGGAGTAACATTCCCAGTAATCATTGCATGAGATTGAGCTCATCCAAGTGCCAGGTTCTACATATTGGCCACAGCAACCCCAGGCAGTGCTACAGGCTGGGGGCAGAGTGGCTGAGAGCTGCCAAACAGAAAGGGACCTGGGGGGACTGGTTGATAGCAGCTGAACAGGAGCCTGCAGTGTGCCCAGTTGGCCAAGAAGGCCAAGGGCATCCTGGCCTGCATCAGGAAGAGTGTGGCCAGCAGGAGCAGGGAAGTCCTTGTGCCCTGTGCTCAGCACTGCTGAGGCCACACCTGGAGTCCTGTGTCCAGCTCTGGGCTCCTCAGGTTAGGAAAGAGGTTGAGCTGCTGGAAGGTGTCCAGAGAAGGGCAACAAAGCTGGGGAGGGGTCTGGAGCACAGCCTTGGGAGGAGAGACCTCTCTATTCTCCCTCCTCGAGCACTGCTGGGCTGGGATGAACACATAAAGCTTCAAGTAGCTAAGAAAAGAATCACCCTGATGAAAGTGTTAATTGTTGGATCCATCAGGAAACAGCTAAAATGAGGGTGAACTTCTTGGGGAGGGTGGGAGGGGGCTAGGGTTGGGGTTGGAGAATGAAGGATAGAATCAAATAGAATAGAATCAAATTAGAATAGAATAGAATAGAATAGAATAGAATAGAATAGAATAGAATAGAATAGAATAGAATAGAATAGAATAGAATGAACCAGGTTGGAAAAGACCTTTGAGATCATCAAGTCCAACCTATCACCCAGCACCATCTGATCAACTAAACCATGGCACCAAGTGCCTCAGCCAGGCTCTTCCTAAACACCTCCAGGGATGGGGACTCCACCACCTACTGGGGCAGCACATTCCCATGGCCAATCACTCTCTCTGTGAAGAACTTCTTCCTCACCTCCAGCCTAAACCTCCCCTTGCACAGCTTCAGACTGTCTCCTCTTGTTCTGGTGCTGGGTGCTTGGGAGAAGAGCCCAACCCCCAGCTGGCTCCAACCTCCCTTCAGGGAGTTGCAGAGAGCAAGAAGGTCTCCCCTGAGCCTCCTCTTCTGCAGGCTAAGCAACCCCAGCTCCCTCAGCCTCTCCTCCCAGGGCTGTGCTCCAGACCCCTCCCCAGCTTTGCTGCCCTTCTCTGGACACCTTCCAGATCAGATAGATCCAAGCCAGGGCAGGAGAAACTTGCCTTCCCTGCGTGGAAAATGGATTTGGGAGCGCAGCCAGAATCCTTAGGGGGATTGTGTGGATTGGAGCTTTGGCTTTTGCTTGGTGCTTGGGTTTTAGTTTTGTGATTACTACAAAGGTGGGAATTGGCTGGGGATAAGTTGGGGGGATGTGGAGGAGGGAGGGGAAGGAGGAGGGGAGGGTTGTGGTAATGAAATGCTGCTCACGCTGCCCTAATGAAGTGCCGAAAGAGTCGGCGCCGGGCTCCCGGCAAATTAGATCTGGATTATTGGAGCAATGAGAATTGAATGATCAGAGATGGTATCGGAGGGGGTGGGAACTCCTTGCCTTGCAGCAGCTATTTAATTACCTGGAAGAGAATAAAAGGTACAAGCAGCACCCCTCCAGCCCTCCTCAACAGGCCACACTCCAGCAGGGATCAGCGTCTGCGGCAGGCAGCGCGGGGATGCGGCGAGCGAGATGTGTCTGTGGGGGCCTCCAGGGCATCTCTGGCTTCTTCTGGGCTTCATTTCTCTCTCTATTTGCTGCCAAAGGAGGTTTCTTCTTTAGTTCTTGGCTGGATTTGGTTCTGTGCTCCTTTCTCAGTACATGTGTGGTTGCAGCCCATTTTGTGTTTGGTGGTGGAAGAGGTTGCCCGGGGAGGTGCTGGAGGCTCTCTTCCTGGACACATTCAGGGTCAGACTTGATATGGCTCTGAGCAGCCTGATGTAGTTGGGGCTTTCCCTGCTGACTGCAGTGGGGTTGGACTAGATGACTTCTCAAGGTCTCTTCCCACCCAAACCAGTCTGCTTCCATGATATGATGCTCGAGTTCACCACTCAACAATGCTGCTGCTTCCTTTTTCCCCTCCAGTCCATCCCACTTGTGGGTGCTCACCGAAGTGCCTGCACACTTAGGGCCAAGAGGTTGTGGCTGGGAACTTCTTGCCTTGCAGCAGCTATTTAATTACCTGGAAGAGAATAAAAGGTACAAGCAGCACCCCTCCAGCCCTCCTCAACAGGCCACACTCCAGCAGGGATCAGCGTCTGCAGCAGGCAGCGTGGGGATGCGGCGAGCGAGATGTGTCCGTGGGGGCTTCCAGGGCATCTCTGGCTTCTTGTGGGCTTCATCTCTCTCTGTTTGCTGCCAAAGGAGGTTTTCTTTCCTCCAGTTCTTGGCTGGATTTGGTTCTGTGCTCCTTTCTGACACAGGTATGGTTGCAGCCCATTTTGTGTTTGGTGGTGGAACACTGGGAGAGGTTGCCCGGGGAGGTGCTGGAGGCTCTCTTCCTGGACACATTCAGGGTCAGACTTGATGTGGCTCTGAGCAGCCTGATGTAGTTGGGGCTGTCCCTGCTGACTGCAATGGGGTTGGACTAGATGACCTCTCAAGATCCCTTCTCACCCAAACCAGTCTGCTTCCATGATATGATGCTCGAGTTCACCACCCAACAATGCTGCTGCTTCACTGTCCCCTCCAGTCCATCCCACTTGTGGGTGCTCCCCCAAGTGCCTGCACACTTAGGGCCAAGAGGTTGTGGTTGGGATGTCCCTGCTTATCATACAGTCATAGAAGTGTTTGGGTTGGAAAAGCTCTCTATGAGCCCTGACTCCAACCATCAACCCAACCCCACCATGACCACTAAACCCTGGCCCCGAGAGCCATGGCCACAGGTTTCTTGAACACCTCCAGGGATGGGGACTCCACCACCTCCCTGGGCAGCCTGGGCCAATCCCTGACCACTCTTGCAGCAAAGAAATTGCTCCTCATGCCCAACCTAAACCTCCCCTGGCACAATTCCAGGCCTTTTCCTCTCCTTCTACCATCTGATACTAGGGAGAAGAGCCCAACCCCCACCTCATCCAACCTCCTTTCTGGGAGCTGTAGAGAGCAATGAGCTCTCCTCCCAGCCTCAGCTCCCTCAGCTGCTCCTCCCCAGCCCTGTTCTCCAGCCCCTTCCCCAGCTTGGTTGCCCTTCTCTGGCCCTGCTCCAGCCCTTCAATGTCCTTCTTGCAACGAGCTTCTCCCTTCCAAACGTGGGGCAGGAGGCCACGCTGGAGCATCCTCCACCTCCTCCTCCTCCTCCTCCTCTCCTTTGACAATGGAGGCTCAGAGCTCCTTTAAAACCAGGGGAGGAGATTTAATTAAACACAACCTTCCCTTTAACAGCAAAATAAACCTCCTGCTCCTTCCAGAACAATTACTATTTACACCCCCACCCTCCCCAACCCCCCTCCCTTTTTTGCTGTGCTTCCCCCTGCTTTTAATATCTCCTTTATTATCCCTGTCTGGAACAGGCTCTGCTTGATTTCCATAAATTAGCATGAGGAATTGAGGAAGGGGAAAGGAGGAAAATGAAGAGAAGGGAACAAATCTTGGGGGGGGGGAAATGGATGGTTTGTAGCAATGAACTCGCTGCAGAGGAAGACTCAAGGGTGGTCCCTTGGCTGGAGGAGGGAGGTGGCAGGAGGAGGTTGAGCTGAGTTTTGGGGGGGAAGGGGAGGGGGAGGGCTTGATTTTGTTGTATAAAGTTCACCCTGTCCCTGGTGTTTCTTGGGAGATAAAAAGCTGGGGCTGGGGCTGGGCAAGGAGCCAAGGTCTGTGTTTATCTGAGCACAAGTGTAAAATATGATCCACAGCACAGCTGCTAATTCCTTCCTCTGGTGGCTTTTTTGTCTTCTGATGCTCTCCAGCTCTTCCACACCAGGGGAAAGTCAGCATGGAGCTCTCTTGGGGGCTTCCAGTGCAGGGCCAAACCTTCCTCTGGGCAGGAGGTTGAGCTTTGAGGATGGGTTGCAAGAAAGCCCTGGGGGTTTTGGAGGCTCCCAGAGTGGCTTTGGGCTGGGGGGTTTGTAGCCAGGTAGGGCTCATCTCCCAGGCAGGCACCCAGCACCAGAACAAGAGGACACAGGCTCAAGCTGTGCCAGGCTGGAGGTGAGGAGAAAGTTCTTCCCAGAGAGAGTTGTTAGCCCCTGGAATGTGCTGCCCAGGGAGGTGGTGGAGTCCCCATCCCTGGAGGTGTTCAAGAGGGGCTTGGATGTGGCACTTGGAGCCATGGTTTAGCCATGAGGTCTGTGGTGCCAGGTTGGACTTGATGAGCTTTGAGGTCTCTTCCAACCTTGGTGATTCTGTGAGCATAGAGCAGGTGGAGAGGAGGGTGCTGAGCCTCAAGGGCCATGACAGTGCCATCTCAGCAGCCCCATTATGTGAGCATCACCCGGGTGGGGAGAACAATGGTGAGCATCCAGAACCACTGTGGAGCACTCTCAGGAGCTTCTCACCATGCAGGCATCACTTGGGTGCAGAGGAGAATGCTGAGCTCTGAGGACCACAGAGGTCCCATCTCAGAACTTCCCATCACATAGGCACTACCCAGGTGGAGAGGAGCACAGAATCAGAGAATTGTCAGGGTTGGAAGGGAGCTCAAGGCTCAGCCAGCTCCAACCCCCCTGCCATGGCCAGGGACACCTCACACCGCAGCAGGTTGCTCACAGCCACCTCCAGCCTGGCTGCAAACACCTCCAGGCAGGAGGCTTCCACCACCTCCCTGGGCAGCCTGTGCCAGGCTCTCACCACCCTCCTGGGCAACAACTTCTTCCTCACAGCCAATCTCAATCTCCCCACTTCCAGTTGTGCTCCATCCCCCCCAGTCCTATCCCTCCCAGACACCCTCAAAAGTTCCTCCCCAGCTTTCTTGGAGTCCTCTTCAGATCCTAGAAGGCCACAATTAGGTCTCCTGGGAGCCTTCTCCTCTCCAGCCTGCACAACCCCAAACCTCTCAGTCTGTCCTCAGAGCAGAGCAGCTCCAGCCCTCTGCTCCTCCTCCTGGCCCTTCCCTGGACACCTTCCAGCCCCTCCAGAGCCTTCCTGTCCTAGGGGCTCCAGAGCTGGCCCCAGAGCTCCAGCTGTGGTCTCAGCAGAGTGGAGCAGAGGGGCAGAATCCCCTCCCTGGCCCTGCTGGCCACACTTCTCTTGCTGCAGCCCAGGCTCTGCTTGGCTCTCTGGGCTGGTCCTTTTCTCCAGGGCTGCTCTCCAGCCAGTCCCTGCCCAGCCTCTAGCAGTGCCTGGGATTGCCCTGCCCCAGCTGCAGGACCTTGCCTTTGGCCTTGTTGAACCTCCTGAGGTTGTCCTGGGCTCAGCTCTGCAGCCTGCCCAGGTCCCTCTGGATGGATCCTTCCCTCCAGCTGGCAGCTGCACCACACAGCTTGGTGTCCTCAGCAAACCTGCTGAGGTTGCTCTCAGTGCCACTCTCCATGGCACCAGCAAAGATGCTAAGCAAGAGTGGTCCCCTGAGGGACTCCACTCATCCCATCCTGCATGCTCCTCCCCCACCCTGTTCTCCAGACCCTTCCCCAGCTTCCTTGCCCTTCTCTGCACCTGCTCCAGGCCCTCAGTGTCCTTCTTGGAGTGAGGGGCTGAAAACTGAGCCCAGGATGGTAAGAATCCTGTTGCACTGTGTTCATGTGATGCCTCCTTGAGAAGTGTTTGCAGTTGCTGCTTTGATGCTTCCTTCCAGCTGCTCTGTGACCCAGAAGTGGATGACTGCAAGGTGGAGCTGGATGTGCCATGATTTTGGGGGTGATCTTCCTCCTGATGATGGTTTCTAGTGGTTGAGAGCAAGGAGACAGGGCTTGGCATAAAGGAGGTTTTGGGATGATGCTTATTGAGAGACTTGAAGGTGTCCATAGAAGGGCAACGAAGCTGGGGAGGGGTCTGGAGCACAGCCCTGGGAGGAGAGGCTGAGGGAGCTGGGGTTGCTTAGCCTGCAGAAGAGGAGGCTCAGGGGAGACCTTCTTGCTCTCTGCAACTCCCTGAAGGGAGCTTGGAGCCAATTGGGGGTTGGGCTCTTCTGCCAGGCAGGCAGCCAGCACCAGAACAAGAGGACACAGTCTCAAGCTGTGCCAGGGGAGGTTTAGGCTGGAGGTGAGGAGAAAGTTCTTCACAGAGAGAGTTGTTAGCCATTGGAATGTGCTGCCCAGGGAGGTGGTGGAGTCCCCACCACTGGAGGTGTTCAAGAGGGGCTTGGATGTGGCCCTTAGAGCCATGGTTTAGTTAGTCAGGAGGTGTTGGGTGATAGGTTGGACTTGCTGATCTCCAAGGTCTCTTCCAACCTGGTTAATTCTATTCTATTCTATTCTATTCTATTCTATTCTATTCTATTCTATTCTATTCTATTCTATTCTATTCTATTCTATTCTATTCTATTCTATTCTATTCTATTCTATTCTATTCTATTCTTTCCTATTCTATTCTTTCCTATTCTATTCTATTCTATTCTATTCTAATCTATTCTATTCTATTCTTCCTATCCTATCCTATCCTATCCTATCCTATCCTATCCTATCCTATCCTATCCTATCCTATCCTATCCTATCCTATCCTATCCTATCCTATTCCATTCCATTCCATTCCACTCCATTCCATTCCAAGGCTCTGGGTCACGTCCAGAAGCCCCCCAGGGGCTGCTCCCCAGCCCTCACCCCAGCAGCATCCTCGAAGAGAGAATGCAATGTGGGAGAAGACAAACTGCTCCTGGAGCTGTGTTGGCTGAATGCAGGTCTGGTTTTAGGGGGGGTGGAGGGAGCTGTGAAAGAGTTGAAGCACGTAGCTGGATGTGAGGAGTTGATTATAGGAGCACCAGGACTCAATCTGCTCTCCCTGAAAAGGGGAAGAAATTCCCCAGCAAGCCAATTTAGCTGCCTACATCTGAAGGAGGTTGGGAGTGGTTTTTTTTTTAGTGCAAATCACATGCAAATGCCATTTCCTTCCTTTCCCAGTGACCTCGGTGAGAGCTGAGTAACCTGACAGCAGGGGGCTGCTGCCTGGGCAGGCCCTCGCCTGTAGACATCAGAAGCAGCAATTACCCGAGGCTGGTGCTTGCTCCTCGCCCGATGGAAGGATGTCCTTCAGGGACAAGGGGAGGAATGCTTCTGGTGTAGCTTTTCCTGTGATTCACAGCATGGTTTGGGTTGGAAAGGGACCTTCCACATCACCCAGTTCCAACCCATCTGCCCTGGGCAGGGACACCTCCCACCAGCCCAGGTTGCTCAAGGGCAACAAAGCTGGGGAGGGGTTTGGAGCACAGCCCTAGTAGGGGGCTTGGACTGGATGAGGTCTCTTCCAACCCCCAGCATGCCAGGAGTCTGTGATGCTGGGATGTGCTTCTCCACTTGCAGTGAGTGGTTTGGGCTGGAGGGGCTGAGGGCAGCCTCCTGCACCCAAACACTTGTGGTCCCTTCCAACCCTGACTGGTACTATGATACTGCTATGATACAATGGCAGGAGGAGAAGGAAGCAAGAGGACAGGACAGGCTGTGCTGCAAGCATGCAAGGCATGAGCTTGGCTTGCACTGGAAAACCATCAAGTCCTGTGTCCAGTTCTGGGTGCCTCAATTCAAGAAGGACATTGAGAGACTTGAATGTGTCCAGAGAAGGGCAACAAAGCTGGGGAGGGGTCTGGAGCACAGCCCTGGGAGGAGAGGCTGAGGGAGCTGGGGTTGCTTAGCCTGCAGAAGAGGAGGCTCGGGGGAGACCTTCTTGCTCTCTGCAACTCCCTGAAGGGAGGTTGGAGCCAGGTAGGGGTTGGTCTCTTCTCCCAGGCAGGCAACCAGCCCTAGAACAAGAGGACACAGTCTCAAGCTGTGCCAGGGGAGGTTTAGGCTGAAGGTGAGGAGAAAGTTCTTCATGGAAAGAGTAATTGGCCATTGGAATGTGCTGCCCAGGGAGGTGGTGGAGTCCCCATCCCTGGAGGTGTTTAGGAAGAGACTTGATGGGGTGCTTGGAGCCATGGTTTAGTGGATGAGATGCTGTTGGGTGATAGGTTGGACTTGATGGTCTCAAAGGTCTCTTCCAGCCTGGTTAATTCTATTCTATTCTATTCTATTCCATTCTATTCCATTCTATTCCATTCTATTCCTATTCTCCCAGATCCTCCCTGTTCTCCCTATGGTCCCCTGGGCATACACAGCACAACCACCACTAAGAAGAGCATCCCATGGCATGAATAGGAAGGAGAACACTGAGAAGAGGAAATGGCCTCAAGTTGCCCCAAGGGAGGTTTAGGTTGGGCATGAAGAACAATTTCTTTGCTGCAAGAGTGGTCAGGGACTGGAACAGGCTGAGGAGATGCAGCTGAGGGACTTGGGGTTGTTTAGTCTGGAGAAGAGGAGGCTGAGGGGAAGCCTTCTACAACTCTCTGAAAGGAGGTTGGAGCCAGGTGGGGGTTGGGCTCTTCTGCCAGGCAGGCACCCAGCCCCAGAACAAGAGGACACAGTCTCAAGCTGGTCTCTTCTCCTTAGTATCAGGTGATAGAATGAGAGGAAATGGCCTGGATGGAGAGGAAGTGGCCTGGAATTGTGCCAGGGGAGGGTTAGGTTGGGCCACAAGGAAGATCAGAGGGCTTGTGGTGGGTTAATGTCCATTCTGAAAAGAGGGGGGAGGGCTTGTGAGTGCTTTGCCCTCTCTGCAGGGCGTTTTCCCCCCTGGGAAGCTGAGTCTGTTCCACTCCCCCCTCCCTGCCCAGCTAGGGTATAAAAAGCAGAGCACTGCAGCTATTAGCTCTCCTTTTGGCTCCTGCCTCTCCTGGATGAGAGCTACTGCAGCTGCCCTCCTGCTCCTCTGCCATGTGGTCGGGCCTGATCCTACTCCTTGCTGCCTCTTCAGAGAGAGATTGGTTTTGTATTCTTCTTCTTTGTCCCCTTCCCATCCATCCTTGTTCCTTGCCCTTGTGAACCTTACCTGGCATTGTTATATATATATATATATATAGTTTAAAGAAAACTCTTTACCTCTCCACTTCCAAGCCAACTCCAAAGTATTGCTTGGTGGATTTGCTCCTTCCCTTTTTTCTCCCCCTCTCTGTTGGGAGGGAGGAGGAGGGAGCAGCGGAGAGATTCTCAGCCTTGCCCCCACCTGAGCTCTTAACTCCCAGTTAAGGCTTAAACAGGGCTGGAGCACCTCTCCTATGAGGACAGACTGAAAGAGTTGGGGCTGTTCAGTCTGGAGAAAAGAAGGCTCTGAGGTGACCTTATTGTGGCTTTCCAGTATCTGAAGAGGTCCTGCAAGAAGGCTGGGGAGGGACTGCTCAGGCTCTCAGGTAGTGATAGGACTAGGGGGAATGCAATGAAGCTGGAGGTGGGGAGATTCAGGCTGGAGGTGAGGAGGAAGTTCTTCCCCATGAGAGTGGTGAAGCCCTGGAATGGGTTGTCCAGGGAGGTGGTTGGGGCCCTGTCCCTGGAGGTGTTTAAGCCCAGGCTGGACGAGGCTCTGGCCAGGCTGATCTAGTGTGGGGTGTCCCTGCCCATGGCAGGGGGGTTGGAACTGGCTGCTCCTTGTGGTCCCTTCCAACCCTGACTGATTCTGTGATTCTGTATGAGGAGCAATCTCTTTGCTGCAAGAGTGGTCAGGGATTGGAAGAGGCTGCCCAGGGAGGTGGTGGAGAACCCTACCCCTGGCGAAGCTTCGAAGCTGTGGAGACAGAACGCTGAGGGCTATGGCTCAGTGGTGCCCTGGCAGTGCTGGGTTAAGGGGTTGGCCTTGATCTCAAAAGGTCTTTTCCAGCCTAAACAATTCTGGGACTGTTTGATCTTCAGCCTTAGAGACAGAACACAAGGGGGGGGGGGTGGGGGGGGGGCTGGGTTGGGGGGGCTGTGTGTGTGTGAGGAAGCTGGAAACCACCCTTTGCTTTCGCTGTGCCGCTGCGCTCAGCAGCCTTTAAACCACTCCATCCCCCCACCTCCCCCCCCCCCCCCCCCCAGCTTGATGCTGCTTTATCCTTTTACTCTTTTCCTCCCAGCTCCTCTCTTTTTAAAGCATTTCAATTTGTTGGGGGCTAGAAACACACAAAAATAGCTCCAACTGCTGTGACTAAAGCTCTGCAAAAAGAAAAGCTATCTCTAAATATATGTACACACAGAGCTCTCTCCACGTGCCCCTGCAATTACTCCAAGCCTCTCATTCCTATTCATTTTCCTTACTGTATTTCTCCCCTCTCTCTCTTACTTTTTTTGTGGTGTTGGTTTTTTTACAGCCAGTTGAATATTTTTTTTTTTGGGGGGGGTTGGGGTTTTTGGTTTGTGGTGGAGAGGTTGTTTTTTCCTCCCCCCTCCTCTCGCTAATCCTTTGAATGCTGCCTCTCTTCCCCCCCCCCCCCCCCCCCCCAAATCCCTGCAGCTGTTAGGGCTTCAAATCCTTCATCTATCAAGAGAGGCAAGGAGGGGGGAGTGGGGAGGGGGGGAAGAGGAAGGGAAAAAAGAGGGGGGGGGAGGGAGGACACAGAGCAAGGGGGAGGGAATGAAAGGAGCCACCCAGCGCGCACTGAAGCATCAGAGCCTGGCAAGAGGCGACGCAGCCGCTGCGGAGAGCGGGGCGAGCTCCTGGCTCTCGTGGTGGCATTAATCTGCCTAAAGTGCCTTTGATCTCTTCTGCTTTAATTAACTTCTAATGATAATGTCATTATATTATTTCAGTCCTATTTTCCCCCCACCCTCCCTTCCCTGGGGGGTAGGGGGGGAGGCAGTTGTGCGGCTCCGGCGCTGTCAGCGGAGGGATAAGGAGATCCTCTCCCAGGCTTCTGCCCTGTGTGGATCCTTCTTGGCTGGGAGCAGCACAGGTGGGAAGGGAGCCTCGAAGGACAGCTTGTTCAACAACCCCCTTGAGGTGAGCAGGGACATGGAGTCATAGAATCATAGCATCAGAATCATAGAGTCAGAATCAAGGAGTCATAGAGTCATAGAGTCATAGAATCATAGTCATAGAGTCAGAATCATAGAATCATGGAGTCATAGAATCATAGAGTCATAGATTCATAGAATCAGAGACATAGAGTCATAGAATCATAGAGTCAGAATCATAGAGTCATAGAATCAGAGTCATAGAGTCATAGAATCATAGAGTCAGAATCATAGAGTCATAGAGTCATAGAATCAGAGTCATAGAGTCATAGAATCATAGAGTCACAGAGTCATAGAATCAGAGTCATGGAGTCATGGAGTCATAGAGTCATAGAGTCAGATTCATAGAGTCATAGAATCAGAGTCACAGTCACAGAGTCATAGAGTCATAGAGTCATAGAATCAGAGTTATAGAGTCATAGTCATAGAGTAATATAATCAGAGTCATAGAGTCAGAATCATAGAGTCATAGAATCAGAGTCACAGAGTCATAGAATCAGAGTCACAGAGTCATAGAATCAGAGTCATGGAGTCATGGAGTCATAGAGTCAGAATCATAGAGTCATAGAGTCATAGAATCAGAGTCAGAGTCACAGAGTCATAGAGTCATAGAGTCATAGAATCAGAGTCATGGAGTCATAGAGTCAGAGTCATGGGGTCATAGAGTCATAGAATCATAGTAGCATCACAGTATCATAGTATCAGTCAGGGTTGGAAGGGACCACAAGGATCATCCAGTTCCAAGCCCCCTGCCATGGGCAGGGACACCCCACACTAGATCAGCCTGGCCAGAGCCTCATCCAGCCTGGGCTTAACCACCTCCAGGGCTGGGGCCTCAACCATCTCCCTGGACAACCCATTCCAGGGCTTCACCACTCTCATGGGGAAGAACTTCCTCCTCACCTCCAGCCTAAACTTCCCCTGGCACAGCTTGAGACTGTGGCCTCTTGTTCTGGTGCTGGCTGCCTGCCTGGCAGAAGAGCCCAACCCCCACCTGGCTCCAACCTCCCTTCAGGGAGTTGGAGAGAGCAAGAAGGTCTCCCCTGAGCCTCCTCTTCTGCAGACTAAGCAACCCCAGCTCCCTCAGCCTCTCCTCCCAGGGCTGTGCTCCAGACCCCTCCCCAGCTCTGTTGCCCTTCTCTGGACACCTTCAAGTCTCTCAATGTCCTTCTTGACCTGAGGAGCCCAGAACTGGACACAACAAACTTGCAGCAAACAAATTGTTCCTGATGTCCAACCTAAACCTTCTCTGGCACAACTTCAGGCCATTTCCTCTCATCCTATCACCTGATACCAAGGAGAAGAGCTCTGGGGGATTCCAAGCTGTTGTCATTGATGGAAGCACCATGTCTGTGAGTCCTCAGGCTGCCAGTCTCACCAGAGACAGGGCTGACCTGAGTCATTGGCTCCTCTGACCGTGACAGGATGGTCCCTTGGCCCACCTTGCAGCCCCTCTGCAGCAAGGAATGAGGTGGAAGCAGCTCCAACCACCCTGCCTGGCTCAGAAACTCGATGGAAATGAAACACCTCTTGGTTTTGTCATCAGCATTTCAGGAGGCCTCTTTTGCTCACTCACCCCGAGGTAATTGGCCCTGCAGGAAGCCTGCTGCTGCATGGCTGGAGGGCACAGCCACCACCAGCTGCATGTCTCTGATGTGTGGTCCAGGAGAGGAGCCATGGCCAAAGAGACACAATTGATAGCATCATAGAATTGTCAGGGTTGGAAGGGAGCTCAAGGCTCAGCCAGTTCCAACCCCCCTGCCATGGCCAGGGACACCTCACACCACAGCAGGTTGCTCACAGCCACCTCCAGCCTGGCTGCAAACACCTCCAGGCAGGAGGCTTCCTCCACCTCCCTGGGCAGCCTGTGCCAGGCTCTCACCACCCTCCTGGGGAACAACTTCTTCCTCACAGCCAATCTCAATCTCCCCACTTCTAGTTTTGCTCCATCCCCCCCAGTCCTATCCCTCCCTGACACCCTCAAAAGTCCCTCCCCAGCTTTCTTGCAGCCCCCTGCAGATCCTGCAAGGCCACAATGAGGTCTCCTGGGAGCCTTCTCCTCTCCAGCCTGCACAACCCCAACTCCCTCAGTCTCTCCTCATAGCAGAGCAGCTCCAGCCCTCTGCTCCTCCTCGTGGCCCTTCTCTTGGCATCTCCCAGGGATGTTTGAGGGTAAGGTTGCCTTTGGATCATGGAAGAATTAGCTGTTCCACTCTTACAGAGGACACTGTGGGATGGTGGTGTCCTGTCTGCAAACCCCAGGTCATGGAGGAGCTAAGCTGGTCACAGGATCAGAGGATGTTAGGGGTTGGAAGGGACCTCCAGAGATCATCCACTCCAACCCCCTGCCAGAGCAGGAGCAGAGAATTCAGCACAGGTCACACAGAACACATCCAGATGGGGCTGGAAAGGCTCCAGAGCAGGAGACTCCACAACCTCTCTGGGCAGCCTGCTCCAGGGCTCTGGGACCCTCACAGAGAAGTTCCTCCTCACGGTGAGGTGGAACCTCCTGTGCTGGAGTTTATATCCACTGCCCCTTGTCCTGTCCCAGGGTGCAGCTGAGCAGAGCCTGTCCCTGTGCCCTCCCTCCTGACCCCCAGCCCTCAGCTATTGATAGACACTGATCAAATCCCCTCTCAGCCTTCTCCTCTCCAGACCAAGCACCCCCAGGGCTCTCAGCCTCTCCTCCCCAGGCAGTGCTGCAGTCCCTTCAGCATCCTTTGAGCCTCCCTTGGTCTCTCTCCAGCATCTCCCTGTCCCTCCTGAGCTGGGGAGCCCAGAGCTGGCTGCAACATTCCAGCTGTGGCCTCAGCAGGGCAGAGCAGAGGAGGAGGAGAACCTCCCTGGCTCTGCTGGCCACACTCCTCTGGATGCAGCCCAGGACCCCATTGGCCTTCTTGGCCACCAGGGCACATTGCTGTCCCATGCAGAACTTGTTAGCCACCAGCACCCTCAGGTCCTTCTCCACAGGGCTGCTCTCCAGCAGTCCCTGAGTGTCTGGAGGGCAGCAATGCCAGCTCTGGGGTGGTTGTGGCAGCTGGGGGAGGGGGACTCCAGCTGTGAAAACTGGCAGCTGGATAGAGCCTGGGACTCTCCACCAGGGACCTTAAACATCATCCAGATCTAACCCCCCTGCCCTGGGCAGGGACCCCTCCCACCAGCCCAGGTTGCTCAAGGCCTCATCCAGCCTGGCCTGGAACATCTCCAGGGAGGGGACAGCCACAACCTCTCTGGGCATCCTGTTCCAGTGTCTCCCTAACCCCCCCTGGAAAGAATTTCTTCCTCATCTAAAGTCTCATTTTCTTCTCCTCCTCCATCCTAACCTCACCTCTCCCAGCTTCAAAGCCATTGCCACTCCTCCTGGCACTCTAAGCCCCCATCAAAAGTCCCTCCCCAGCTCTCCTGGAGTCCCTTCAGGTACTGGAAGGCTGCTCTGAGGTCTCCCTGGAGCCTTCTCTTCTCCAGGCTGAACAGCCCCAGCTCTCCCAGCCTGGCCCTGTGGGGGATCTAAATGATCTCGAAGGTCCCTTCCAATCCCAAACCATTTCACTGTTCTCCACTCCATGGGAGAAGGTTGTGCTGAAGATCTCATTTGCACCTGACAGGCTGGGAAACAGGCAGCCAGGAGCAGCAGAAATCCCATCTCTCACCCCAGAGCTGGGCTCATTGCTGCTGGGCAGCCCTGGGGCTGCTGGGGAGTGGCACAGAGCCAGACCACAGACTAAGGGATTGAGCTTGTCCACATCCTTGGACTCAGCTCTGCTTCATGCAGGAGCTGTGAGCTGGTCCCAGGGATGGAAGGCATCAGCCTGGGTGTGTTCCTTCAGAGGTTCATGGAATGGGTTGGGTTGGGAGGGATCTTAAACACCATCCAGTTCCAACCCTTCTGCCATGGGCAGGGACACCTCCCACCAGCCCAGCTTGCTCAAAGTCTCATCCAGCTTGGCCTTGAGCACCTCCAGGGAGGGGACAGCCACAACCTCTCTGGGCAACCTGTTCCAGTGTCTCCCCAACCCCCCCTGGAAAGAATTTCTTCCTCATCTAAAGTCTCATTTTCTTCTCCTTCTTCACCCAAAGCTCCCCTCTCCCAGCCCAAAGCCATTTGAGCTGTCCCTCCAAGCCCCCATCAAAAGTCCCTCCCCAGCTCTCCTGGAGCCCTTCAGGTACTGGAAGGCTGCTCTGAGGTCTCCCTGGAGCCTTCTCTTCTCCAGGCTGAACAGCCCCAACTCTCCCAGCCTGGCCCCACAGGGGAACTAAATGATCTTGAAGATCCCTAAGGGATTGAGTTTGTCCACATCATTGGACTCAACTCTGCTTCAGTCTGGAGAAGAGAAGGCTCTGAGGAGATCTAACTGTGGCCTTCCAGGAGCTGAAGGGGGCTGAAAGAAAGCTGGGGAGGGACTTTTGAGGGTGTCAGGGAGGGATAGGACTGGGGGGGATGGAGCAAAACCAGAAGTGGGGAGATTGAGAATGGATGTGAGGAAGAAGTTGTTGCCCAGGAGGGTGGTGAGAGCCTGGCACAGGCTGCCCAGGAGGTTGATCTGTTAGAGGGCAGAAGGGCTCTGCAGAGGGACCTTGTCAGGATGGACAGAAGGGCAGAGGCCAACAGGATGGCATTCAACAAGTCCAAGTGCCAGGGGCTGCACTTTGGCCACAGCAACCCCAGGCAGTGCTACAGGCTGGGGACAGAGTGGCTGAGAGCAGCCAGGCAGAGAGGGACCTGGGGGTGCTGGTTGACAGCAGCTGAACAGGAGCCAGCAGTGTGCCCAGGCAGCCAAGAAGGCCAAGGGCATCCTGGCCTGCATCAGGAAGAGTGTGGCCAGCAGGAGCAGGGAAGTCCTTGTGCCCTGTGCTCAGCACTGCTTAGGCCACACCTGGAGTCCTGTGTCCAGTTCTGGGCTCCTCAGCTCAAGAAGGACATTGAGAGACTTGAAGGTGTCCAGAGAAGGGCAACAGAGCTGGGGAGGGGTCTGGAGCACAGCCCTGGGAGGAGAGGCTGAGGGAGCTGGGGTTGCTTAGCCTGGAGCAGAGGAGGCTCAGGGGAGACCTTCTTGCTCTCTCCAACTCCCTGCAGGGAGGATGGAGCCAGCTGGGGGTTGGTCTCTTCTCCCAGGCAGGCACCCAGCCCCAGAACAAGAGGACACAGTCTCAAGCTGTGCCAGGGGAGGTTTAGGCTGGAGATGAGGAGAAAGTTCTTCACTTTGGGTTGTTAATCATTGGGAAGTGCTGCCCAGGGAGGTGGTGGAGTCCCCATCCCTGGAGGTGTTCAAGAGGGGCTTGGATGTGGCACTTGGAGCCATGGTTTAGTCATGAGGTCTGTGGGTGCCAGGTTGGACTTGATGATCTTTGAGGTCTCTTCCAACCTTGGTGATTCTGTGAGGTGGTGGAAGCCTCCTGCCTGGAGGTGTTTGCAGCCAGGCTGGAGGTGGCTGTGAGCAACCTGCTGCAGTGTGAGGTGTCCCTGCCCATGGCAGGCGGGTTGGGACTGGCTGAGCCTTGAGCTCCCCTTCCACCCCTGGCAATTCTGTGAGTCATGCAGGAGCTGTGAGCAGTTCCCAGCACAGCAAACCCTTCCCTTGGCTCTGTGAATGCAGCAGAACCTGAGCTTGCAAAGCCAAGGAGCTGCTCCCTGAAGGATGCCTTTGGCTCCCCCAGGTAATTCCTGTCACATCCAGCCTTGGAGACAGCCTTCCACGGAGGTGGCAGGAGCTTGGTGCATCCATCAGGGGATGTCTCCACTGAGTTATCAGCTCTGAAAAACCCCTCAGTCCCCCCTGCACTGTGGAATTGCTCTGGTTTCACTGGGAGCCTGCTTAGAGAAGGGAGGTCCAGAGAGAACAGGAGTTGCTTCATTATTTATTCCCCCTCTCCCCTCCCCTTTTGGAAGCAGTTGGGTTTCAATTTGGGTTTGAAGCAGGAGGTGACACTTGTGAGAAGCTTAAGCCTGACACTTCTGGAGGAGCTGTTTTCTTTCCCCAGAGAGATGGGGAGAACCTGGATGTTGCCTTGGCTTTTTTTTCCCCCCCCCCCCCCCCCCCCCCCTGCCCCCTTTTGGCTGGTTTTTATTCTTAGAGGACCTCAGTGAGATCCAATTTTCACCTTGGGAGGCTGTGGGTGTCTGAACTTGGCCAGATCTGCCTGGGAGAGGCAGATCATAGTTTAGAGGGGAATAAAACCCACCCCGAACCAAACACCCAACCCTGGATTTCACAGCATCACAGAATGTGAGGGGCTGGAAGGGACCTCCAAAGCTCAGCCAGTCCAAGCCCCCTGCCAGAGCAGGGGCACCCAGAGCAGATCACACAGGAACACATCCAGGTGGGCTTTGGATGCCTCCAGAGAGGGAGACTCCACAACCCCCCCTGGGCAGCCTGCTCCAGGGCTCTGTCAGCCTCACAGGGAAATAATTCTTCCTGCTGTTTCCATGGCACTTCCTCTGCCTCAGCTTCCACCCCTGGCCCTGGTGCTGGCATGGGGAAGAGAAGAGGGGAAGGGAAGAGGGGAAGGGAAGAGGGGAAGGGAAGTGGGGAAGGGAAGAGAATTAACCAGGTTGGAAGAGACCTTCAAGATCATCAAGACCATCCCCCAGCAGAGCCTGGCTCCAGCCCCTGGGCACTCCCCCTGCACATCTTCATCATCAGCAATGAGGTCACCCCCAGGCTCCTCCTCTCCAAGCTACAGAGCCCTCAGCTCCCTCAGGCTCTCCTCATGAGGAAGATGTTCCACTGCCTTCATCATCCTCATGGCTCTGTGCTGGACTCTCTCAAGCAGCTCTCTGTCTTTGACCTGAGGGGCCCAGGACTGAACACAATACTCCAGATGTGGCCTCAGCAGGGCAGAGTAGAGGGGGAGGAGAACCTCTCTCAACCCACTGGTCACAGCCCTTCCAATCCAGCCCAGAATGGCATTGGCCTTCCTGGCCACCAGAGCACACTGCTGGCTCATGGTCATCCTTCCATCCACCAGCACCCCCAGGTCCCTTTCCCCTTCACTGCCCTCCAGCAGCTCAGTCCTGGTGCATGGAGTTGTTCCTTCCCAGGTGCCAGACTCTCCCCTAGCTGAACTTCATCACCTTTCTCCCTGCCCAGCTCTCAGCCTGTCCAGGGCTGGCTGCATGGCAGCACAAACCCCTCTGGGGGTGCCAGCCACTCCACCCAGCTTGGTGTGGTGACCAAACCTGCTGGCAGTGCCCTCTGGGTGATGCCTTCTGCAGGCAGGAGGCTCGAGGTGGCCCAAAGGGATTTAGAGCAGCACAGCTTCACCCTGCAAGGAGCAGGGGGAGAAATCCTCCCTGGAGAGGAGATTAGCAGCTCCTGAGATGTTTTCTTCCACACTCAGCCTTTTATTGACTTCCATCAGATAAATTCACTTTTTTGGGGTGGTGGTGGTGGCTTTTTTTTGGTTCCTATTTTGCCTTGGCTCAGGGAGCAGCTCCCAGGTGGGTTTGCCCCATCCAGGTCCACTGCCAAGCTCTCCAGAATTAAAGCAAAGCCAAGTTTCTCTTCCCTTTTGGGACTAAAGAGGCTGGAGAGGTTGGCACAAGTGAACACCATCAAGTTAAACAAGGGGCCAAGGGCAAGGTTCTGGCCCTGGGTTGGGGCAAGTTGAGGCTGAGTGGAGAATGGGTTGAGAGCAGTGCTGAGGAGAAGGCCTTGGGGGTGTCAGCTGCTGACAAACTCCTCAGGAGGCAGCGATGGTCCCTGGCAGCCCAGCAGGCAGCTGAGTGCTGAGCTGCAGCCAGAGCAGGGGAGAGCAGCAGCACAGGGAGGGGATTCTGCCCCTCTGCTAAGAGGAGAGGAGAGGTTCGGAGAGGAGAGGAGAGGAGAGGAGAGGAGAGGTTCAGAGAGGAGAGGTTCAGAGAGGTTCAGAGAGGTTCAGAGAGGTTCAGAGAGGAGAGATTCAGAGAGGAGAGGAGAGGAGAGGTTCAGAGAGGAGAGGAGAGGAGAGGTTCAGAGAGGAGAGGAGAGGAGAGGAGAGGTTCAGAGAGGAGAGGAGAGGTTCAGAGAGGAGAGGTTCAGAGAGGAGAGGTTCAGAGAGGAGAGGAGAGGAGAGGTTCAGAGAGGAGAGGAGAGGTTCAGAGAGGAGAGGTTCAGAGAGGAGAGGTTCAGAGAGGAGAGGTTCAGAGAGGAGAGGAGAGGAGAGGAGAGGAGAGGAGAGGAGAGGAGAGGAGAGGAGAGGAGAGGAGAGGAGAGGAGAGGAGAGGAGAGGAGAGGAGAGGAGAGGAGAGGAGAGGAGAGGAGAGGAGAGGAGAGGAGAGAATCAACCAGGTTGGAAGAGACCTTCAAGATCATCCAGTCCAACCTCTCACCCAGCACCATCTGATCAACTCAACCATGGCACCAAGGGCCTCATCCAGGCTCTTCCTAAACACCTCCAGGGACAGGGACTCCACCACCTCCCTGGGCAGCACATTCCCCTGGCCAATCTCTCTTGCTGGGAAGAACTTTCTCCTCACCTCCAGCCTAAACCTCCCCTGGCACAGCTTGAGGCTGTGTCCTCTTGTTCTGGGGCTGGGTGCCTGCCTGGGAGAAGAGACCAACCCCCACCTGGCTCCAACCTCCCTTCAGGTAGTTGGAGAGAGCAATAAGGTCTCCCCTGAGCCTCCTCTTCTGCAGGCTAAACAACCCCAGCTCCCTCAGCCTCTCCTCCCAGGGCTGTGCTCCAGACCCCTCCCCAGCTTTGTTGCCCTTCTCTGGACACCTACTAGGATTCTATTCTGCCCCCAGCAGATCCCAGTCAAACGAGAAGCAGAAGAAGAAAATGAGGTTGCTGTGGTGGCTGAGCTTGGGAGAAGAAGAACCTGGCTGCTGCTGTGTGGGATGAAAAGAAACCAGGCTCTGAAAAATGCCTTTTCCTGAACGCTCAGGGTGGGCCACGGGCCAAGAGAACCCTGAATGACTTTCAGGAGCAGGAGGGATGGGAGCTCAAAAAAGGAATAAGAGAGCAGCAGCAACCTTCATTAAATAAAGATCTTAAGGGAAGGAGCCCATAAATAACTAAACAAGCTCCCCCCCCCCCCACCAAAAAAAAAAACCCTAATCTAAAAGGGCTGAGCTCCTGCAAGCTCAGCATAAATCCAGGGGGGAGCTGCTCAGGGCTCTCACAGCTCAGTGTGGAATGAAGCAGCAGATCAATGCTGTTTATTTCTATGATGATGATGATGATGATGATTGCTGGTTTTTTTTCTCTTCCCCCCTCTCCCCTTCCCCCCTTCCCTCCTCCTCCTCCTCCCCCCTCCACCAAAGAAGAGTTTTTATGGCAAAATCGATGCAAATCTCCATGAATCCCAGAATCAATCAGGCTGGAAAAGACTTCCCGAGGACAGGCTGAGGGAGTTGGGGTTGTGCAGGCTGTGGAGGAGAAGGCTCCCAGGAGACCTCATTGTGGCCTTCCAGCATCTGCAGGGGGCTGCAAGAAAGCTGGGGAGGGACTTTTGGGGGTGTCAGGGAGGGATCATAGAATCAGTAAGGTTGGAAGAGACCTCAGAGATCAGCAAGTCCAAGCTGTCACCCAGCACCTCCTGACAACTAAACCATGGCTCCAAGTGCCACATCCAAGCCCCTCTTGAACACCTCCAGGGATGGGGACTCCACCACCTCCCTGGGCAGCACTTTCCCATGGCCAATCTCTCTTGCTGGGAAGAACTTTCTCCTCACCTCCAGCCTAAACCTCCCCTGACACAGCTTGAGGCTGTGTCCTCTTGTTCTGGGGCTGGGTGCCTGCCTGGGAGAAGAGACCAACCCCCACCTGGCTCCAACCTCCCTTCAGGGAGTTGCAGAGAGCAAGAAGGTCTCCCCTGAGCCTCCTCTTCTGCAGGCTAAGCAACCCCAGCTCCCTCAGCCTCTCCTCCCAGGGCTGTGCTCCAGACCCCTCCCCAGCTCTGTTGCCCTTCTCTGGACACCTTCCAGCAGCTCAACCTCTTTCCTAAGCTGAGGAGCCCAGAACTGGACACAGGACTCCAGGTGTGGCCTCAGCAGTGCTGAGCACAGGGCACAAGGACTTCCCTGCTCCTGCTGGCCACACTCTTCCTGCTGCAGGCCAGGATGCCCTTGGCCTTCTTGGCCTACTGGGCACACTGCTGGCTCTTGTTCAGCTGCTGCCAACCACTACCCCCAGGTCCCTCTCTGCCTGGCTGCTCTCAGCCACTCTGCCCCCAGCCTGTAGCACTGCCTGGGGTTGCTGTGTCCAAAGTGCAGCCCCTGGCACTTGGACTTGTTCAATGCCATCCTGTTGGACTCTGCCCCTCTGTCCAGCCTGGCAAGGTCTCTCTGCAGAGCTCTCCTGCCCTCTGACAGCTCAACTCCTGCTCCCAGCTTGGTGTTGTCTGCAAACTTGCTGATGGTGGACTCAATCCCCTCATGCAGATCATCAATCAAGCATTGGGTAGAAATCAAGCAGTGGCATTGGGTAGAAAGAGAACAAACAAGGGAGGGACCAAAGCCATCCAAGCATGCTTAGAGGAAATGAGTTTGGAGACCAAGCAGGATGCTCAGCCCTAAAACCTCATCCCTGCCTCAGCTCCCAGGAGACCTCATTGTGGCCTTCCTGGATCTGCAGGGGGCTGCAAGAAAGCTGGGGAGGGACTTTGGAGGGTGTCAGGGAGGGATAGGACTGGGGAGGATGGAGCAAAAGTAGAAGTGAGGAGATTGAGATTGGCTGTGAGGAAGAAGTTGTTCCCCAGGAGGGTGGTGAGAGCCTGGCACAGGTTGCCCAGGGAGGTGGTGGAAGCCTCCTGCCTGGAGGTGTTTGCAGCCAGGCTGGAGGTGGCTGTGAGCAACCTGCTGGAGTGTGAGGTGTCCCTGGCCATGGCAGTGGGGTTGGAACTGGCTGAGCCTTGAGCTCCCTTTCCAACCCTGACAGTTCTGTGATTCAATGATTCCCTGAACCTGGGAGCTGGAACGCTGCATCCTCGCCGAGCTGTGGCAGCTGAAAGGCAGCGATGCCAATGGGAGCGCAGGAAATGAGGATGAAGAGGGGGACGGAGGGGGGGGGATGCTCTCATCCCACCGCCTCCTCCCTTACCCTGGCACCAGCTCCACCTTCCTCTCCTTCTTATTCATCATGATTAAAGCTCCAAATTGGCCCGAGGCAGGGAAAAAGGTGCCAATTAGAGGCCTTATTTGGGTTATCAGTCTTCCTTTCAAGCCCTGGGCTCGACCAGAGGCAAATGAAGACAGAGTTTAAACGCCCCCAAATGACTTCCCAAATGTTTAACTAAGAATTCCATCACTCTTCCCACTTTCCCCCCCCCTCCCCCCCCTTTCTTTCTGACCAGCCAGCTGCAAATGGGATGATGTACAACTAATGCTTCCCTTAATGACTTCTGGATGGCCACAGAGGAGGGGGAAGGAAGAGAAGGACCACAGAGGGGGTGAAGGTCAGAGGAGAAGGGTTTGAAACTTGGGGGGGGGGGGGGGTGTGAAGGTTAGAGGAGGGAGGTTTGAAACTTGGGGGGATGAGGGTTAAAGGAGGAACGTTTTAAACATGGTGGGGTGAAGGTTAAAGGGGGAGGGCTTAAACTTGGGGGGAGGATGAAGGTCAAAGGGGGAGGGTTTAAACTTGGGGGGGATGAAGATTAGAGGAGTAGGGTTCTGAACTTGGGGGGGGTGAAGGTTAAGGGAGGAGGGTTTTAAACTTGGGGAGGTGAAGGTTAAAGGAGCAAGGTTTTAAACTTGGGGGGGTGAAGGTTAAGGGAGGAGGGTTTAAAACTTGGGGAGGTGAAGGTTAAAGGAGGAAGGTTTTAAACTTGGGGGAGGATGAAGGTCAAAGGAGGAGGGTTTAAACTTGGGGGGGATGAAGGTCAAAGGGGGAGGGTTTAAACTTGGGGGGAGGATGAAGGTCAAAGGAGGAGGGTTTGAAACTTGGGGGGATGAAGGTCAAAGGAGGAGGGTTTGAAACTTGGGGGGATGAAAGTTTGAGGAGGAGGGTTTTAAACTTGAGGGGGATGAAGGTCAAAGGAGGAGGGTTTGAAACTTTGGGGGGATGAAGGTCAAAGGAGGAAGGTTTTAAACTTGGGGGGGTGAAGGTTAAAGAAGGAGGGTTTCAAACTTGGGGGATGAAGGTTTGAGGAGGAGTGTTTGAAACTTGGGGGGGGGATGAAGGTCAAAGGAGGAAGGTTTGAAGGGGTGGATAAAAAAAGGAGTAACATTTAATTTAAGGCTTTTGGAATCCTTTTTTCCCCTCCCAGTGTTTCCAATTTAGGATTTTTTTTTCCCCTTGGAAAAAGAAAGAAAGGAGGGAGAAGGGAAGCCTGAAGCAGTTGAAGGCAGAGTGGAGAGCATGGATGGAATTGATCAATTCTTTGCAGAGGCTTGCAGAGCTTTTGGGGGATGTCCCCTGAGGGAGGCCACTTGACCCTGCTCTCCATTTGGACACTCATCAGTGACAAGTGGCCTCCCTCAAGGGCTGATCCTGAAGGCCACATGCAGCAAGGCCAAATGCACCTGGGGCAGGGCAATCCCAAGCACTGATCCAAGCTGGGTGAGGAGTGAATTGAGAGCAGGCTTGAGGAGAAGGACCTGGGGATGCTGCATGGTGAGGAGCTCCACACGAGCTGGTAATGGTTGCCCCAGCCCAGCAGGCAGCTGTGTGCTGAGCTGCAGGGAGAGCAGCAGCACAGGGAGGGGATTCTGCCCCTCTGCTCTGCTCTGCTCTGCTCAGACCCCACCTGCAGCACTGCCTCCAGCTCCAGTTCTGGTGCCCCCCGCACAAGAAGGGCTTGGAACTGTTGGAGAGGGTCCAGAAGAGGCCACAAAGGTGATCAGAGGGATGGAGAACCTCCCCTGTGGGGACAGGCTGAGAGAGTTGGGGCAGTTCGGCTTGGAGAAGAGGGCTCCAGGGAGTCCTCAGAGCAGCCTTCCAGTTCCTGAAGGGCTCCAGGAGAGCTGGGGAGGGACTTTGGACAAGGGCTTGAGGTGCCAGGATGAGGAACAATGGCTTTGAGCTTCCCTTCCCTTCCCTTCCCTTCCCTTCCCTTCCCTTCCCTTCCCTTCCCTTCCCTTCCCTTCCCTTCCCTTCCCTTCCCTTCCCTTCCCTTCCCTTCCCTTCCCTTCCCAACCCTTCCCAAACCTTCCCAAACCTTCCCTTCCCTTCCCAAACCTTCCCAAACCTTCCCTTCCCTTCCCTTCCCTTCCCTTCCCTTCCCTTCCCTTCCCTTCCCTTCCCTTCCCTTCCCTTCCCTTCCCTTCCCTTCCCTTCCCTTCCCTTCCCTTCCCTTCCCTTCCCTTCCCTTCCCTTCCCTTCCCTTCCCTTCCCTTCCCTTCCCTTCCCTTCCCTTCCCTTCCCTTCCCTTCCCCTCCCCATTCAGGGGCAGCTCAGGGGGGGGAGGGAGAATGGGGAAATCACTGCATGGTGAATGGATCTGCAACCCCTCTGAGGTCTGGGTGATGGGGAAGGGTTGGGAATTTGGGGGGGGGAGATACAGGATTTTATTGTCAGGAATGAGGAATTCCTTCCCCCTTCCCCAGCCCCTTTTGCCCACTGCACTTGGTGGAGTGATGGAAGGAGAGCAAAGCCTCTGGTGGCAATTCCCGAGCCAGGATCATCAGAGGCAGGAGGGAAAGGGGCTGGAATCAATCTTGTGGGGAAATTAAAGCAGCTTAGAAGGAGACAGGAAGGGTCACAGGGCAGAAAAAGGCCATTTGTGGATTTCAGCCTCCCAGAGAGGATCCCCAAAAGCATGCAGAGGAAGGGTGGGAGGAGAAATGCAGCTCTGCTGTCCAGGATGAAGCAAAAATTCCACCCCTGTTTGAGCACAGCCTGGAGGCTCTGGCTCAGCACAGCCCCCACTGGAGCAGAACTCAACTTCAAAGTGGTCCTCAGCAACCTCCTCCCATCTCCTCTTACCCTTTCCTGACCAAATCCACCCCTTTCCTCCCTGAATCCTTCTTTTTCCTCCCCATAGCCTTCTTTTTCCTCTCTGAATCCATACCTTTTCTCCCTAAACCCTTTTAACTTCCTAAATCCTTCTCTTTCCTCCCTGAATCCTTCTTTTTCCTCTCTGAATCCATCCCTTTCCTCCCTAAACCCTTTTAACTTCCCAAATCCTTCTCTTTCCTCCCTGAATCCTTCTCTTTCCTCCCCAAATGCATCCCTTTCCTCCTTAAATCCTTCTTTTACCTCCCCAGATTCTTCTCTTTCCACCCTGAATCTATCCCATTCCTCCCTAAATCCTTCTGCACTTTGGCCACAACCACCCCAGGCAGTGCTACAGGCTGGGGGCAGAGTGGCTGAGAGCAGCCAGGCAGAAAGGGACCTGGGGGGAGTGGTTGACAGCAGCTGAACAAGAGCCAGCAGTATGCCCAGGGGGCCAAGAAGGCCAAGGGCATCCTGGCCTGCAGCAGGAAGAGTGTGGCCAGCAGGAGCAGGGAAGTCCTTGTGCCCTGTGCTCAGCACTGCTCAGGCCACACCTGGAGTCCTGTGTCCAGTTCTGGGCTCCTCAGGTTAGGAAAGAGGTTGAGCTGCTGGAAGGTGTCCAGAGAAGGGCAACAAAGCTGGGGAGGGGTCTGGAGCACAGCCCTGGGAGGAGAGGCTGAGGGAGCTGGGGTTGCTTAGCCTGGAGAGGAGGAGGCTCAGGGGAGACCTTCTTGCTCTCTGCAACTCCCTGAAGGGAGGTTGGAGCCAGGTGGGGGTTGGTCTCTTCTGCCAGGCAGGCAGCCAGTCCCAGAACAAGAGGCCACAGTCTCAAGCTGTGCCAGGGGAGGTTTAGGCTGGAGATGAGGAGAAAGTTCTTCACTGAGAGGGTTGTTAACCATTGGGATGTGCTGCCCAGGGAGGTGGTGGAGTCCCCATCCCTGGAGGTGTTCAAGAGGGGCTTGGATGTGGCCCTTGGAGCCATGGTTTAGTTGTCAGGAGGTGCTGGGTGCCAGCTTGGACTTGCTGAGCTCTGAGCTCTTTTCCAACCTGGTTGAATCTGGGATTCTATGATTCAATTCTGCAGAGTTTTAGGGAGCTACCCCTCACCCAGCCCAAGGCAGTGAACTTCTGGGGGATGGGGGGTTTGGACTAAATCCAAGGCAAGCATGGAGCCCTTGTTCTGCTTCCCTCAGGGAGTTCTGGCTGCACGTGGCTGCAGAGGGTGGATTGATCATCCACGAGGTTCCAGTGGGACTGGGTCCTCTCTTCCTTATTTATAGGCAGCCTGTGGGGGCTGGAAAGATCTGAATCTCGTGGGGTTATATAATGCCTGGTGTGCCAAAGTGCTGGATGAGGTGGGAACAGCTTCACCCACCAGGGAAGAGGAATTGCTTGGGAGTGGGAAGCTCCTCGGTGCGCAGCGAGCAGCTGGGATGCTGCACATGGAAGCACAAAACTCTCAGGCTTGGAAGGGAGCTCAAGGCTCAGCCAGCTCCAAGCCCCCTGCCATGGGCAGGGACACCTCACACCACAGCAGGTTGCTCACAGCCACCTCCAGCCTGGCTGCAAACACCTCCAGGCATGAGGCTTCCACCACCTCTAATGACACCTTCCAGCCCTTCCAGATCCTTCCTGGCACAGAGGCTCCAGAACTGGACACAGAGCTCCAGCTGTGGTCTCAGCAGTTCTAATCCCCCTGGAGGGGAGAGATATAAATGAGGAGATTCAGACTGGATGTCAGAATCATAGAGTTGGGCAGCCAGGGAAACTCCATGGGATAGAGAGCCATGGAATCAGAGCTGGGGTTGGAAAAGACCTTTAAGAGCATCCAGTCCAACTCTTCTCTAACTCATAGAAGCACAGAATTGTCAGGGTTGGAAGGGAGCTCAAGGCTCAGCCAGCTCCAACCCCCCTGCCATGGGCAGGGACACCTCACACCGCAGCAGGTTGCTCACAGCCACCTCCAGCCTGGCTGCAAACACCTCCAGGCAGGAGGCTTCCACCACCTCCCTGGGCAGCCTGTGCCAGGCTCTCACCACCCTCCTGGGCAACAACTTCTTCCTCACATCCAATCTCAATCTCCCCACTTCTAGTTTTGCTCCATCCCCCCCAGTCCTATCCCTCCCTGACACCCTCCAAAGTCCCTCCCCAGCTTTCTTGCAGCCCCCTGCAGATCCTGGAAGGCCACAATGAGGTCTCCTGGGAGCCTTCTCCTCTCCAGCCTGCACAACCCCAACTCCCTCAGGCTGTGCTCACAGCAGAGCAGCTCCAGCCCTCTGCTCCTCCTCCTGGCCCTGCTCTGGACACCTTCCAGCCCCTCCAGAGCCTTCCTGGCACAGAGGCTCCAGAGCTGCAGCTGTGGTCTCAGCAGAGTGGAGCAGAGGGGCAGAATCCCCTCCCTGGCCCTGCCCACAGGAGAATTCTGGGGAGATTTCTGCCCAGCTCAGTGCAGGTGGTGGAGCAGGCTTGGTTTTCCCTGGGTGGGATGATCCCTCCAGGTCTGTTCCCATTCAGGCTGGGGCAAAAAAAGGGTAGGCTTGATGGTGCTGAGAGGGAAAAGCAGCAGAAAGTCTTGCAAGCACTTCAGGGGCTCTCTTTGGGAGGGGGTTGCAAGAGCACAGCAGCTCATTTCCCCTGCAGCAACGACAGGGACTGTGTGGCTGTAAATTTGAGGCCACCAATGATAGGATCTTCTGCCTCCTTTAATTAACCTGAGCAAAATTGAGAGCAAGTGGTGCAGGGGAGGGGCTGTCCAGCTGAGTCAGCAGCCTCAGCAGCTGTGGTTTGGGCTCTCTGGGGTCTGAGGCTTCAGTTTGCTTTCAGCTTCAGCTCTTGGAAGAGCTGGAAGGGTCCTGGAGAAGACGGCTGGGGGGATGAAGCTGAGGGACTTGGCTCTTGGAAGCACTGGAAGGGTCCTGGAGGACAGGGCTGGGGGGATGCAGCTGAGGGACTTGGGGTTGTTTAGTCTGGAGAAGAGGAGGCTGAGGGGAAGCCTTCTACAACTTCCTGAAAGGAGGTTGGAGCCAGGTGGGGTTGGTCTCTTCTCCTTAGAATCAGGTGATAGAAAGAGAGAGAATGGAATGGAATGGAATAGAATAGAATAGAATAGAATGGAATGGAATGGAATGGAATAGAATAGGATAGAATAGGATAGAATAGAATAGAATAGAATAGAATAGGATAGAGTGGAATAGGATAGAATGGAATGGAATAGAATAGAATAGAATGGAATGGAATAGAATAGAATAGACCAGGTTGGAAGAGACCTTCAAGATCATCAAGTCCAACCTATCATCCAACACCATCTGATCAACTAAACCATGGCACCAAGCACCCCATCAAGTCTTCTCCTGAACACCTCCAGTGATGGGGACTCCACCACCTCCCTGGGCAGCACATCCCAATGGCCAATCACTCTCTCTGTGTAAAACTTCCTCCTAACCTCCAGCCTAAACCTCCCCTGGTGCAGCCTGAGACTGTGTCCTCTTGTTCTGGTGCTGGCTGCCTGGGAGAAGAGACCAACCCCCAGCTGGCTCCAACCTCCCTTCAGGGAGTTGTAGAGAGCAAGAAGGTCTCCCCTGAGCCTCCTCTTCTGCAGGCTAAGCAACCCCAGCTCCCTCAGCCTCTCCTCCCAGGGCTGTGCTCCAGACCCCTCCCCAGCTTTGTTGCCCTTCTCTGGACACCTCCCAGCATCTCTGGGTTCAAGAGGGGATTGGATGTGGCACTTGGAGCCATGCTTTAGTCATGAGGGCTGTGGGTGCCAGGTTGGACTCGGTGCCCTTCGAGGTCTCTTCCAACCTTGGTGACGCTGTGACACTGTGATCCCAGGGATGGGGCTGCAGACAGCTGCCAGGAGTGGGAAGATTTCCAAGTGCACAGAAATTCTGTGGTCCCACTGGAGGGGGGGGGGCTTGAATTAGTTATTGAGGGCTGAGGGATCGATGGGCCCTGCTCCTAAGTGGAGCATTAATGCATTAGCAGCAGCAGCCCTGATGAGATTGCCCACGGCTGTGGCCGGCAGCCAGCGGGCCCTGGTGCTGCTGCCCATCCTTCCACCACCCCCTCCCTGCCTGCTGCTGCCCACCCCAGCCCCAATTCCCTCTTATTTCCTCCTTCTCATGGAGTCTGAGAGCTGTTTCTTAGCTTTGGGTTGGTTCTTCTGCAGCCATCTGGGGGGGGTTGGGTTGGTTTTCGTTCGTCCCCTTGGCGCGGGGCTGCTGTGTGCATCGCGTCCCCTCCTCCTGCCTCAGGCACTCCTCTTCTCCAGGCTCAACAACCCCAAGCTCCCTCAGCTGCTCATCAGCTAGACCTCTTCCCCAGCTTCCTTGCCCTTCTCTGGACCTGCTCCAGCCTCTCAATGTCCTTCTGGAGCCCAAAACTGAGTCCAGCACTCAAGGTGAGCCTCACCAGTGCTGAGTGGCAGGGAACGATCCTGCTCCTGCTGGCCACACTGCTGCTGATTCAGGCCAGGCTGCTGGGGACCTTCTTGACCACACCATTGCTAATCCAGGCCAGGCTGCTGGGGACCTTCTTGGCCACCTGGGCACCCCCTGGCTCATCTTCAGCTGCTGCCAACCAACACCCCCAGGTCTTCCTCTATGGATCACTTTCCAGACACTCTGCCTCCAGCCTGAAGCATTCATAGGGATTTTGTGACCCAAGTGCAGGACCCAGTCCTTGGCCTTGTTGAACCTCATCCCACTGGCTTCATCCCATGGCTCCAGCCTGGCCAGGTCCATTTGCAGAGCCTCCAACACTCCAGCAGCTCAAGAGTCCCTCCCAGCTTGGTGTCATCTGCAAAGTGGAGTGTCAGGGAGTGATAGGCCTGGGGGGGATGGAGCAAAACTGGAAGTGGGGAGATTGAGATTGGATGTGAGGAAGAAGTTGTTCCCCAGGAGGGTGGTGAGAGCCTGGCACAGGTTTGGGGGAAGCCTCCTGCCTGGAGGTGTTTGCAGCCAGGCTGGAGGTGGCTGTGAGCAACCTGCTGGAGTGTGAGGTGTCCCTGCCCATGGCAGGGGGGCTGGAGCTGGCTGAGCCTTGAGCTCCCTTCCAACCCTGACCATTCTGTGTGATTCTATGATGTGTCCTCACCCAAGGAACATTGAGCTAGTTGGAGGATGGGGACATGATGGATTTACACACACACAAACACACAAACACTCCAAATCTGGAGCCATTTGCAGCAGAGGAATTCATTTGGCAGGAGTCTGACTTTGGGCACCGTCATCCCCCCCCCCACTTTGCTTCTCAGTGTCAAACCCTGAGCTGGCTAAAAGGCCTGGGAGTTATTTCCTATTAATCAATCTCTCTTTTTATTTAAAGAGGAGCTCAAAGGACAGTCAAGGCCATGGATGGAAGGGAAGGCACAGGGCCAAGTTAATCCCTGGTGCGACGTTATGGAGAAGGGGCTGGAGAAGAGATTTGCTGGAGGAGCAGCTCAGGGAACAGGGATTGCTTGGTCTGGGGAAGAGGAGGCTGAGAGGAGACTTCCTTGCTCTCTAAAATGCCCTGGAGTGAGGTGGGGGTTGGTCTCTTCTCCCTAGTACCAAGCAACACAACAGCTCCCTGAAAGGAGCTTGGAGCCAGGTGGGGCTTGGTCTCTTCTCTCTAGCATCAGGTGACAGAACGAAAGGAACTGGCCCAAAATTGCCCCCAGGGGAGGTTTGGGTTGGACATGAGGAGCAATTTCTTCCCTGCAAGAGTGGTCAGGCACTGGAACAGGCTGCCCAGGGAGGTGGGGGAGTCCCCATCCCTGGAGGTGTTCAAGAACCCTGTGGCCATGGCACTTCGGGGCCATGGCACTTTGGGGCCATGGTTTGGTGGCCGTGGTGGGGTTGGGTTGCTGGTTGGACTGGATAAGCGTAAAGAGCTTTTCCAACCCAAACAAAGCCAAAGTGTGTCCAGTTCTGGGCTCCTCAGGTTAGGAAGGACATTGAGAGACTTGAAGGTGTCCAGAGAAGGGCAAGAAAGCTGGGGAGGGGTCTGGAGCACAGCCCTGGGAGGAGAGGCTGAGGGAGCTGGGGTTGCTTAGCCTGCAGAAGAGGAGGCTCAGGGGAGACCTTCTTGCTCTCTGCAACTGCCTGAAGGGAGCTTGGAGCCAGCTGGGGGTTGGTCTCTTCTCCCAGGCAGGCAGCCAGCCCCAGAACAAGAGGACACAGTCTCAAGCTGTGCCAGGGGAGGTTCAGGCTGGATGTTAGGAAGAAATTCTTCATAGAGAGAGAGATTGGCCATGGGAATGTGCTGCCCAGGGAGGTGGTGGAGTCCCCATCCCTGGAGGTGTTTAGGAAGAGCCTGGCTGAGGCACTTGGTGCCATGGTTGAGTTGATCAGATGGTGCTGGGTGATAGGTTGGACTTAATGATCTCAAAGGTCTATTCCATTCCATTCCATTCCATTCCATTCCGTTCCATTCTATTCTATTCTATTCTATTCTATTCTATTCTATTCTATTCTATTCTATTCTATTCTATTCTATTCTATTCTATTCCATCCCATCCCATTCCATCCCATCCCATTCCATTCTATCCCATTCCATTCCATTCCATTCCATTCCATTCCATTCCATTCCATTCCATTCCATTCCATTCCTGTGATTCTGAAAGGCAGGCAGTGCCAGGCTGAAGTGCCAGGAGGAGCTGGGGTTCCCAAATGGCCCAGAGCACAGCTTGCATGGAAATCCTTCCAGGGGCTCTAAGATGCTCAGCCCTTGTGCTTTGCTGCTGCTCCCATCAGCAGCAGCAGGCACAAAGCTGAGCATGGGAAGCTCCATCTAAACAAGAAGGAGAACTCCTTTGCTCTGAGGGTGGTGGAGACCTGGAGCAGGCTGCCCAGGGAGGTGGTGAAGTCTCCAACTCTGCACTCATTCAAAGCCCACCTGGATGCTGTCCTCTGCAACCTGCTTTAGGCAAAGCTGCTCTGGCAGAGGGGTTGGAGAGACTCTTAGTTGCACCCTGGCATAGGACAAGGGGCAATGCATATAAACACCAGCACAAGAGGTTCCACCTGAACATGGGGAGGAACTTCTTCACTGTGAGGGTCCCAGAGCCCTGGAGCAGGCTGCCCAGAGAGGTTGTGGAGTCTCCTGATCTGGAGCCTTCCCAGCCCCATCTGGATGTGTTCTGTGTGACCTGTGCTGGATTCTATGCTCCTGCTCTGGCAGGGGGTCAGACTGGATGACCTCCAGAGGTCCCTTCCAACCCCTAACATCCTCTGAGCCTGTGATCAGGTCATGAGAAGCTCTCCAGGAGCTGGCAATGGTCACTGGCAGCCCAGAAGGCAGCCGTGGGCTGGGCTGCATTAAGAGCAGCCTGAGCAGCAGGACCAGGGAGGGGATTCTGCCCTGCTCTGCTACAGCCCCATCTGCAGCACTGCATCCAGTTCTGGTGCCCCCAACACAAGAAGGACCTGGACCTAAAGGAGCAGGTCCAGAGGAGGCCAGAAAGACGATCAGAGGGCTGGAGAACCTTCTCTATGGGGACAGGGTAAGAACATTGGGGCTGTTCAGCCTGGAGAAGAGAAGGCTCCAGGGAGACCTCAGAGCAGCCTTCCAGTACCTGAAGGGGCTCCAGGAGAGCTGGGGAGGGACTTTTGACAAGGGCTGGGAGTGCCAGGATGGGGAACAATGGCTTTGAGTTGAGAGAGGGGAGACTGAGAGTGGAGATGAGGAAGAAATTGTTGAGAGTGAGGCTGGGGAGCCCCTGGCACAGGCTGCCCAGGGAGGCTGTGGCTGTCCCCTGCCTGGAGGTGCTCAAGGCCAGGCTGGATGAAACCTTGAGCAGCCTGTGCTGGTGGGAGGTGTCCCTGCCCATGGCAAGGGATTTGGAACTGGATGAGCTTGAAGGTCCCTTCCAACCCAACCCATTCTATGACTCCAGAACTCTATGCTCTCCAGAGGTCCCTTCCCGTCCCCTAGCATTCTCTGTGACCCCCAACCTGTGGGCACCCAGATTGTAGTGCTGCTGGGGCAGGCAGCACCCCACCTAAGGAGGGTTTTGGTGCCAGTGACAGCATCTCTCTGGCAGGGAGGCACAGCCCAGGCTGGGAACAGGGCTGTGAGGGGTGGAAATGGTGCAGTGAAGCTGAAATAGCAAATGGGATGATGAGCTGGGGAAGCAAAAGGTCAAAGTGTGCTCTGCTGCGTGGGAGGCAGGGTGAGAACCCCACGGGAAGGGATCCCTCAGCACAGGAGGCTGCTGCAGCCTTGCAGGGGATCTGGGGGGGGAGGCAGGGGGGGGGAGCACCCTGGCAACCCCCAACCACTTTTACCAGGGGACAACACCCAGCCCCCAACAACTGCCAGGCTCACAGCCAGCCCAGCTGGGGTTTGCTGTCACTTGTGGGGCTGCAGAGAGAGCTGTGAGGAGTAGAGGGACCCTGAGTCACAGGCAACTGGGGCAAAGCCACAGGGGTGTGGGGTACGAGGGGAGGGGGGTGTGGGGGAGGGCAGCTAAATCAGGCTGTGGATGAGTCACAGCACGAGGGATTCGATCAGCTGCCTTGCAGAAGTTTCTTTTCTCAGGGTTAGCACAGAGTCCCAGCATGGTGGTGGTGGGAGAGGACCTCTGGAGCTCAGCTAGTCCAGCCCCACCCCTGCTAAAGCAGGGCACCCACAGCACCCTGCCCAGCAGCACAAGGGCCAGGGGGGGTTGGAAGCTCTCCACAGCAGGAGACTCCACAACCTCTCTGGGCAGCCTGCTCCAGGGCTCAGCACCCTCACACCAAACAACTTTCTCCTCCTGGCTTCCAGTTTGTGCCCTCTGCCCCTTGGCCTGACCCTGGGCAGCACTGAGCAGAATCTGGCCCCAGCCTCTTGCTCCCCACAGCTCCTTTAGCTCTTGCTGAGCATTGCTCAGCTCCCCTCTGGGGCTGCTCTTCTGCAGGCTCTCAGCCCCTGGGCTCCACACAGAGCTGCTCCAAGCCTCTCAGCATCTTAGGATCATAGAACAATAAGGTTGGAAATGACCTCAGAGATCATCAAGTCCAACCTATTTCCTAAATACCTCCTGACAACTAAACCATGGCTCCAAGTGCCACATCCAAGCCCCTCTTGAACACCTCCAGGGATGAGGACTCCACCACCTCCCTGGGCAGCACATTCCCATGGCCAATCTCTCTTGCTGGGAAGAATTTCTTCCTAACACCCAGCCTGAACCTCCCCTGGCACAGCTTGAGACTGTGTCCTCTTGTTCTGGGGCTGGATGCCTGCCTGGGAGAAGAGACCAACCCCCAGCTGGCTCCAACCTCCCTGCAGGGAGTTGCAGAGAGCAAGAAGGTCTCCCCTGAGCCTCCTCTGCTCCAGGCTAAGCAACCCCAGCTCCCTCAGCCTCTCCTCCCAGGGCTGTGCTCCAGACCCCTCCCCAGCTTTGTTGCCCTTCTCTGGACCCCTTCAAGTCTCTCAATGTCCTTCTTGAACTGAGGAGCCCAGAACTGGCCACAGGACTCAGTAATCTTTGCAGTCTCCACTGGTCTCTCCCCAGTAGTGTCCTGCCCCTCCAGCTGGGGAGCCCAGAACTGGCCCCAGGTCTCCAGCTGCGTCCTGACTAGAGGACAGCGCTGAGCAGATTCCCTCTCAGCCTTCTCTTCTCCAGGCTCACCAGCCCCAGGGCTCCGAACCTTTCTTCCCCCTGCAGCATGAATCATCTCAGCTGGGCGACAGGGAGAAAGCCGACGTGGAGGCAGTGCCGGGAGCAGGATTCAAAGGCTGCAGGGGAAGAGCCGCTGCTGGATGTTTGATTTCGCTCTTGGCAACGCCATCACCCAGCCCTGCCCTCTCCCCGGGGGGAGGAAGGGAGCAGTTCTCCAAACAACAAGGAAAACAGTCAGCTTTTGTGCCTGGCCCTTTCTTTTCCTTGGCTGCCAGAGGATTTACCAATTAAACGGTTGTTTAGGGCTCTAAACCCACTAATCAGATCTGCCAAAAGCCTTAATGAGAGCTGTGCACTTCCCTTTCCTCTTCGGTTTGAGTTGTTGGGGTGTGAGGGGGGGGTTGTTGTTGTTGTTTTGGGGTTGGGGTTTTTTCCCCCCTCCTCCTCCTCTTTTGATCTCTTTCTGGCCTCTTTAAAGGTTCATTAAAGACCAGCAAAGAGTTTCTCAAGCCATGCTCTTCTCCCCCCCAAAAATAATTGCAAGCAGGGGCTCTTGCCCAGCTGGCACTGCCACTGACTAACCTGCCCACAGCCATGCTGGTGGGAACTGGGGAAGGGGATGGGTTTTTATCCCTTCCTCCTTTCCCCCTTTGCTTTTAATTTCTGCCTTTTGGACCTTTTTGTTCTGCTCCTTTGCTCTTTGTCCTTGCTCTTGGGCAAGGCGAAACCCCTCAGGAAGAGGCTGTTGGGAGCAGGCTGGGGGCCGGCTCCATCCTTGACCTCCACAGTCCTCCTGGGTTGTTTTTTTCCTTCCGTGGCTGCTCTCATTCTATCTCCTCTTGCTGCTTCCAGCCTTGGAAATGAAACCTCTCTCCCCAAAGAGCAGGAGCCCTTCAAGGGTAGCAGATGGCTGATGAGGAGGAAAGTCGTGGGCAGGAGGATGCAAATGCTCTTGGATGTCTTTGCGACATTCATCTCGTCGAGGCCGTGCTGCTGGGGGAGTGCATCATCCAGCCTGGCATGGCTCAGCTCTTCCCTGCCACCTCCCAGGGCTTGGGGTATTTAATGCCTGGCTGATGCTGTTGTTGCAACACTGCTGATGTAGCTCAGAGGGAGAGGAGAGGTTCGGAGAGGAGAGGAGAGGTTCAGAGAGGTTCGGAGAGGAGAGGAGAGGATGGAATAGAATAGAATAGAATAGAATAGAATAGAATAGACTAGACTAGACGACTAGACTAGACTAGACTAGACTAGACTAGAATAGAATAGAATAGAATAGAATAGAATAGGTTGGAAAATACCTCAGAGATCATCAAGTCCAACCAAGCACCCAACACCTCCTGAGTAATTAAACCATGGCTAATAAACAGCACAAGGACCCCACCTGGCTAAGGCCCAGGGGAAACTACTAGCTTCTCCCTCCCTGCCTTCCCCTTTAACCCCCTCTACAAAAGGGACAAGAGACAGAATCATAGACTAGACTAGACTAGATTAGACTAGACTAGAATAGAATTAACCAGGTTGGAAAAGACCTCAGAGATCACCAAGTTCAACCTCTCACCCAACACCATCTGATCAACTAAACCATGGCACCAAGTGCCTCAGCCAGGCTCTTCCTAAACACCTCCAGGGATGGGGACTCCACCACCTCCCTGGGCAGCACATGCCCATGACCAATCTCTCTTGCTGGGAAGAATTTCTTCCTAACATCCAACCTAAGTCACCCCTGGCACAGCTTGAGACTGTGTCCTCTTGTTCTGGTGCTGGCTGCCTGCCTGGGAGAAGAGACCAACCCCCTCCTGGCTCCAACCTCCCTTCAGGGAGTTGGAGAGAGCAAGGAGGTCTCCCCTGAGCCTCCTCTTCTGCAGGCTAAGCAACCCCAGCTCCCTCAGCCTCTCCTCCCAGGGCTGTGCTCCAGCCCCCTCACCCCCAACTCCCTCAGCCTCTCCTCCCAGGGCTGTGCTCCATCCCCCTCACCCCCAGCCCCCTCAGCCTCTCCTCCCAGGGCTGTGCTCCAGCCCCCTCACCCCCAGCCCCCTCACCCCCAGTCCTCCCAGGGCTGTGCTCCAGCCCCCTCACCCCCAGCCCCCTCAGCCTCTCCCCGCAGACCCCCAGACCGCTCCGGGAGAGGCTGCTGCCAAACGGGAGCCCTCCCCGCGCCTGCGGGCAGGTGTGCAACGCTCTCTCCTCCAGCAGCTGGAACAAAGCTGCACATTCCCGGATGTCACTTGCTCTCCTGGGACAGCCATCCCGTGTTTTGACCAGAGGTAATTGCTGGGTGTCAGCCTGCGCTGCTCTGCGCCACCGGAGCGCGGGGGCGGCTGGTGGAGCCGGGGACAACAGCAATTGCCAGCCGGGGTTTGAACTGCCCCCGAAGGTTGAGCTGCATTTGCAGCTCTCTGCCTTTCCTTCCCCTTCCTCCCCCTTCCTCCCCCCACAAAAAAAACCCCACCATATTAAAAAAATGAATTAAATAGGTCAATCAAGCAGAGGCTGCTGGGGTTTTGCAAAGAGTGTGGCCAGCAGGAGCAGGGAAGTCATCCTGCCCTGTGCTCAGCACTGCTTAGGACACACCTGGAGTCCTGTGGCCAGTTCTGGGCTCCTCAGTTCAAGAAGGACATTGAGAGACTTGAAGGGGTCCAGAGAAGGGCAAGAAAGCTGGGGAGGGGTCTGGAGCACAGCCCTGGGAGGAGAGGCTGAGGGAGCTGGGGTTGCTTAGCCTGGAGCAGAGGAGGCTCAGGGGAGACCTTCTTGCTCTCTCCAACTCCCTGCAGGGAGGTTGGAGCCAGGTGGGGGTTGGTCTCTTCTCCCAGGCAGGCATCCAGCAGCAGAACAAGAGGACACAGGCTCCAGCTGTGCCAGGGGAGGTTCAGGATGGATGTTAGGAAGAAATTCTTCCCAGCAAGAGAGATTGGCCATGGGAATGTGGTGGAGTCCCCATCCCTGGAGGTGTTCAAGAAAGGCTTGAATCAGGCACTTGGAGCCATGGTTCAGTTGTCAGGAGGTATTAGGAAATAGGTTGGACTTGATGATCTCTGAGGTGGAGAGGAGGCTCAGGGGAGACCTTCTTGCTCTCTCCAACTACCTGAAAGGTGGTTGTAGCCAAGAGGTGTGTTGGTCTTTTCTCTCAAGCAACCATTACCAGAACAAGAGGACACAGTCTCAAGCTGTGCCAGGGGAAGTTTAGGCTGGAGGTGAGGAGAAAGCTCTTCCCAGAGAGAGCTGTTGGCCATTGGAATGTGCTGCCCAGGGAGGTGGTGGAGTCCCCATCCCTGGAGGTGTTCAAATGGGGATTGGATGTGGCTCTTGGAGCCATGGTTTAGTCACAAGATCTGTGGCTACAGGTTGGACTTGATAATCTTTGAGGTCTCTTCCACCCTTGGTGATTCTGTGACTCTGTGAAAGGGGAATTTGTATGTCAACAGCCACTGTCAAAGTCAAAAGCGGCGCTGAGCTGGAATCAGAGAATTGTTGGGGTTGGAAAAGACCTCCAAGATCATCCAGTTCCAACCATCAGCCCAGCACCACCATGGCCATCAAACCATGGAATCACAGAACTGTCAGGGTTGGAAGGGAGCTCAAGGCTCAGCCAGCCCCAACCCCCCTGCCATGGCCAGGGACACCTCACACCACAGCAGGTTGCTCACAGCCACCTCCAGCCTGGCTGCAAACACCTCCAGGCAGGAGGCTTCCACCACCTCCCTGGGCAGCCTGTGCCACGCTCTCACCACCCTCCTGGCCAACAACTTCTTCCTCACAGCCAATCTCAATCTCCCCACTTCTAGTTTTGCTCCATCCCCCCCAGTCCTATCCCTCCCTGACACCCTCAGAAGTCCCTCCCCAGCTTTCTTGGAGCCCCCTGCAGATCCTGCAAGGCCACAATGAGGTCTCCTGGGAGCCTTTTCCTCTCCAGCCTGCACAACCCCAACTCCCTCAGTCTGTCCTCACAGCAGAGCAGCTCCAGCCCTCTGCTCATCCTTGTGGCTCTTCTCTGGACACCTTCCAGCACCTCCAGATCCTTCAGTGCTCCAGTCCCATGTCCCATGTCCCACAGTGCCATGGCTGCAGATTTCTTGAGCACCTCCAGGGATAGGAACTTCACCACCCCCTTGGGCAGCCTGTTCCTATCCCTGACCACTCTTGCAGCAAAGAACTTGTTCCTCATGTCCAACCTAACCCTCCCCTGGCACAGTTTCAGGCCATTTCCTCTTCTTCTATCACCTGATACTAAGGAGAAGAGACCAACCCCCACCTGGCTCCAGCCTCCTTTCAGAGGAGTGAGGTCTCCCCTCAGCCTTCTCTTCCCCAGCCCAACCAATGCCATTCCCTCAGCTGCTCTCATGGGACCATAAACCAATTTATTAACTAATTAGTAATATTAATGCAATGAGTTCTTATTGGGTGGACCAGGCTGCTCAGAGAAGTGGTTGAATCTCCAGCCCTGGAGGCATTTAAAAGCTACCTAGAGATGGTGCTCCAGGATGTGATGCAGTCGGTAGCTGACGGTTGGACCTGATGACCTTAAAGGTCTTTTCCCACCACAGAGACCCTCTGATTCTGTGGTTTGGGTGGGAAGGGACCTTTAAAGCTCATCTAGCCCATCACCCCCCATGCAATCAGCAGGGACATCTCCAAGCAGAGCAGGTTGCTCAAAGCCCCCAACAGCCTCACCTGGGATGGTTCCAGGGGTGAGACATCTGCCACCTCTCTGAGCAACCTGGGCCAGGGTCTCACCACCCTCGTTGCAAACCACTTCTTCCTTTTCCTCCTGCCCAGATCTCCCATGTTTTAGTTCCAAACCATCCCCCTCCCTTCCCCCTCCTGTCCTATATTCCAGTGGGGAAGGGCAAAGTCATGACAGCTTCAGCAGAAACGCTGAGGAGCTTCTCAAAGCCACTTTATCAGCCGCCGAACCTCCCCGGCCCTCCTCAGAACTCCAAAGCCTGCGCTCAGCTGAGCGCATTGCACATTCAATTCTCTCCACGCCGCTCTCCTCGGCAGCTTAAAGCTCCTTTAATGTGTGCAGCAAAGGCTGGTGGTGACACATGTAATTAAGTCTTGCCGAACAGCCTTCAACGGTGGAGATCAAAGCCATTTGCGAGCTAAATGTGCGTCATTATCTCCCCTTTACAGGGGGAAACTGAGGCTTAGGGAAGGGAAATCTCCCAGCAGACAAAGGCTGGGAGGCAAGCAGGGAGAGGAACAAGAGAAAAAAAAAAACCCCAGGACTCCCAAATCCTCCTTCTGCTGACGAGGCGAAACTCCGGAGCGCTAAAAGGGTTGGGGAACAGCTTTGGTAGCCTGCGAGTGAGGAAGGCTCCAAAAGGAGGAAGAAAGAGTTGGCTTGGAAAGGAGAAATGCATTGAGATGCAAACAGATTGTGTGTGTGTGTGTGTGTGTCCCCAAAAAAGTGACAGCTTGGAAAGAGGGACTTGACTTGCAGCGTGGGAAGCTGATTCGGGGAGGGAAGTCACTATGGGAAGGGAAGGGAAGGGAAGGGAAGGGAAGGGAAGGGAAGGGAAGGGAAGGGAAGGGAAGGGAAGGGAAGGGAAGGGAAGGGAAGGGAAGGGAAGGGAAGGGAAGGGAAGGGAAGGGAAGGGAAGGGAAGGGAAGGGAAGGGAAGGGAAGGGAAGGGAAGGGAAGGGAAGGGAAGGGGATAGGATAGGATAGGAAAACATGGAATGGAATGGAATGGAATAGAATAGAATGGAATGGAATGGAATGGAATGGAATAGAATAGAATAGAATAGAATAGAATAGAATAGAATAGAATAGAATAGAATAGAATAGAATAGAATAGAATAGAATAGAATAGAATTAACCAGGTTGGAAAAGACCTCAGAGATCATCCAGTCCAACCTCTCACCCAGCACCATCTGATCAACTCAGCCATGGCACCAAGTGCCTCATCCAGGCTCTGCCTAAACACCTGCAGGGATGGGGACTTCACCACCTCCCTGGGCAGCACATTCCCATGGCCAATCTCTCTTGCTGGAAAGAATTTCTTCCTCACCTCCAGCCTAAACTTCCCCTGGTGCAGCTTGAGACTGTGTCCTCTTGTTCTGGTGCTGAGTGCCTGGGAGAAGAGCCCAACCCCCAGCTGGCTCCAAGCTCCCTTCAGGGAGTTGCAGAGAGCAAGAAGGTCTCCCCTGAGCCTCCTCTTCTGCAGGCTAAGCAACCCCAGCTCCCTCAGCCTCTCCTCCCAGGGCTGTGCTCCAGACCCCTCCCCAGCTCTGTTGCCCTTCTCTGGACACCTTCCAGCAGCTCAACCTCTTTCCTAACCTGAGGAGCCCAGAACTGGACACAGGACTCCAGGTGTGGCCTCAGCAGTGCTGAGCACAGGGCACAAGGACTTCCCTGCTCCTGCTGGCCACACTCTTCCTGATGCAGGCCAGGATGCCCTTGGCCTTCTTGGCCACCTGGGCACACTGCTGGCTCCTGTTCAGCTGCTGTCAACCATTACCCCCAGGTCCCTTTCTCCCTGGCTGCTCTCAGCCATTCTGCCCCCAGCCTGTAGCATTGCCTGGGGTTGTTGTGGCCAATGTGTAGAACCTGGCACTTGGATGTGTTCAATCTCCTGCCCATGGCCTCTGCCCATCTGCCCAGCCTGGCAAGGTCCCTCTGCAGAGCTCTCCTACCCTCTATCAGATCAACTCCTGCCCCCAGCACAGGTTGCCCAGGGAGGCTGTGGCTGTCCCCTGCCTGGAGCTGCTCAAGGGCAGCTTGGATGAAACCTTGAGCAAGCTGTGCTGGTGGGAGGTGTCCCTGCCCATGGCAAGGGATTTGGAACTGGATGAGCTTGCAGGTCCCTTCCAACCCAACCCATTCTATGACTCCAGAACTCTATGCTCTCCAGAGGTCCCTTCCATCCCCTAGCATTCTCTGTGACCTCAAGCCAGTGGGCACCCAGATTGTAGTGCTGCTGGGGCAGGCAGCACCCCTCCTAAGGAGGGTTTTGGTGCCAGTGACAGCATCTCTCTGGCAGGGAGGCACAGCCCAGGCTGGGAACAGGGCTGTGAGGGGTGGAAATGGTGCACAGAACGATGGCTTTGAGCCCTGCTGGATTCCATGGTCCCACTCTGGCAGGGGCTTGGACTGGCTGATCTCCCTTCCAGCCCCTAACATCCTCTGATGCTGTGATAATTAAATTTGGCTTTGCAACCACCAAAAAAAAGAAGGAGGAGGGGAAAAAAAAAAAAGGGCAAAAAGAGAGCCTCTTGCCAAGCAGTGAGAAATAATTAGCAGCACATTGTGTCATTAAACACTAGACTTTAATTAAATGGCATGGAGATAACTGCCTCTAACGACTGCAAGTCTGGAGCCTCCAGACAGCCAAGCACTTGGCAGCATGGAGCAAAAGACCTCCTGAAGCAGGCAGCAGTCAAGCCCTTTACTCTGGTTGATGAAGCACCTGCCTAAGGAGGGCATCACCAATGCACCTCCCACCTTTAAAATAGTTTCTTGCCCCTTTTTGCATCCCCTGCTTCCTGTCTCTCTGGAGCTCAGGGGTGTTTGGGGGTGGGGGTTGGGTTCCACACTGGGAGGGGAAGCTGCTCCTCTCCTGTTGGCCTCCTTGTGTTTGGCAACCTCTTTTTCACAGGATCAGAGAATGTTAGGGCCTGGAAGGGACCTCTGGAGATCAGCCAGTCCAACCCCCCCACTGCCAGAGGAGGGTCACCTAAAGCAGGTCACGCAGGAACAACACATCCAGGCAGGTCTTGAATGTCGTCAGGAATGCATCCAGGTGGGGCTGGAAAGTCTCCATTGAAGGAGACTCCACAACACTCCATTGAAGGAGACTCCACAACCTCTCTGGGCAGCCTGCTCCAGGGCTCTGGGACCCTCACAGTCATGAAGTTCCTCCTCACGTTGTGGTGGAACCTCCTGGGCTGGAGTTTATATCCATTGCCCCTTGTCCTGTTCCAGGCTACAAGGGAGCAGAGCCTGACCCTGTCCACTCCCTCTTGAGCCCCAGCAACTGCAGGAGCTGGAGATGGTTAGTTTGGAAGAGGAGGCTGAGTGGAATTTGCTCTCTACAGCTACCTGAAAGGACATTGTGGAGAGGATGGTGCTGGTCTCTTCTCACGGTTAGTTAGGGGGGGAACAAGAGGGAATGGCCTCAAGCTACAACTGGGTAGGTTTAAACTGGGCATTAGGAAACATTTTCTTCCCAGCAAGAGTGGTCAGGGTTTGGAATGTGCTGCCCAGGGAGGTGGTGGAGTCCCCAAGCCTGGCTGTGTTTCAAGGTGGTTTGGCTGTGGTGCTTGGGGCTGTGCTTTAGGGGTGAGCCTTGCAGAGCAGGGTTCTGGGCTGGACTTGGTGATCCTGAGGCTCTTTGCCAAGCTGAATGATTTATGATTCTCTGGAGTGTTTAGGCTGCTTGTTAGGAAGAAATTCTTCACAAGGCAGGGTAGGAAAGGATAGGATAGGATAGGATGGAATGGAATGGAATGGAATGGAATGGAATGGAATGGAATGGAATAGAATAGAATAGAATAGAATAGAATAGAATAGAATAGAATAGAATAGAATAGAATAGAATAGAATAGAATAGACCAGGTTGGAAAAGAACTTTGAGATCATCCAGTCCAACCTCTCACCCAGCACCATCTGATCAACTAAACCATGGCACCAAGCACCCCATCCAGGCTCTTCCTAAACACCTCCAGGGATGGGGACTCCACCACCTCCCTGGGCAGCACATTCCCATGGCCAATCTCTCTTGCTGGGAAGAATTTCTTCCTAACATCCAGCCTGAACCTCCCCTGGCACAGCTTGAGACGGTGTCCTCTTGTTCTGGGGCTGGTTGCCTGCCTGGGAGAAGAGCTCAACACCCAGCTGGCTCCAACCTCCCTTCAGGGAGTTGGAGAGAGCAAGAAGGTCTCCCCTGAGCCTCCTCTTCTGCAGGCTAAGCAACCCCAGCTCCCTCAGCCTCTCCTCCCAGGGCTGTGCTCCAGACCCCTCCCCAGCCTCATTGCCTTTCTCTAGATACCTTCAAGTCTCTCAATGTCCTTCTTAAATTGAGGAGCCCAGAACATCAGGCTTCATACTGAGCAGAGCTAATGGCAGAGTTAATGTTGGGGGGGTGGAAATTCAACCCACCACACTTCCTCACAGAATGGGTTGGGAGTGACCTTAAAGAGCTTTGAGTTGCAATCCCCTTGATTTTCATCCCAAACTGCCCACACCTAAGGGAATTGTCCTCCATAGAGAGGGAGCACAGCTCAGAGCTGAAGCCAGCCCAGCAGTTTTCAGGGTTACCCCTCACAGTCCTACAATCCTGGAATGGTTTGGGTTGGAAGGGACCTCAAAGATCATTCAGTTCCAACTCCCCTGCCATGGGCAGGGACACCTCACACTCAGCCCAGGTTGCTCAAGGTCTCATCCACCTTGGCCTTGAACACCTTCAGGCAGGGGGCAACCACAACCTCCCTGGGCAACCTGTTCCAGTGTCTCCCCACCCTCACTCCAAAGAATTCCTTCCTCATCTCCAGTCTCAATCTCCTCTCTCCCAGCTCAAAGCCATTGTCCCTTGTCTTGGCACTCCCAGCCCTTGTCAGAAGTCCCTCCCCAGCTCTCCTGTACTCCCTTCAGGCTGCTCTAAGGTCTCCCTGGAGCCTTCTCTTCTCCAGGCTGAACAGTCCAAACTCTCAGCTTGTCCCCTTGGGGGAGGGGCTGCAGCCCTCTGATCTTCACTGGAAAGGTCCTCAAGCATTGGAATGATCTGCCCTGGCCAGTGCTGGAGTCACCACCCCTGGGGGTGACGGGGTTCAAGCAGCCTGTGGACCTGGTGCTTAGGGACATGGTTCAGTGTTGGGTCAAATGTTGGGCTGCATGATCTTGGAGGTCTCATCAAGCAGTGATACTCTGTGATTCACCTGAATGTCTTTCATCTTCTCCAGACACAGTAATATTCTCCTCCCCCCCATCCTCCCCCAGCTTCTTTCTCTGTAAATCCTCTTGGGAGAAGGTTTGTTTTGGAGAGTTCCTCTTGCTGGTGTAAAGGAGCAGAAAGGCCCTGGGTCAGCCATTGCTGGTGAGTCTTTTGCTCACCATCATGTCACAGCATCCCCACCAGCTGCCTCTTTGCCAGGCAGATGTCCAGCCAAATCTCCAAAGGGGCTCTGAGACAAGAGAGAACAAAAGGGGAGCGAGAGAGCTCCTTGTTAAGAGTCAGCTTGCTACAAATTCCTCCAGGCCCTTTCTTCTCCTTGTCAAAACTGCCCACTGCAGACCAAGGTCAGGTCTCCAAAGAACACAGGACGTGTGCTGGGCAGGGTTCTGTGGATGTGCCCAGAATAGAGACAGGCAGCCTGCAGAAAAAAAGGGCTTGAGGAGGGCAAGGTCTCAAAAAGAAACCCCTTCAAAAGCAGAATTCTCTTGGCTACCCTCTCAGGCTGGAGCTAAACAGTTGGCTGCTTTCCCCTCTTGGCGGTTTCCCCGCGTGAGCTGGGTCATGCTCTTCCCCTTTTGCCTCCTGCTTGTTGCCTGGCAGGTTGCAGCAGTTGGCTTTGATTTATCCCTGTTGGGTTTGCTCAGAAAGGTTGAGGAATGTGAGGTTTCTGCTCTCTATCTACCAGGAGCAGTGAAGGAGAGAAAGCTCCACGTGGAGCCAGAATTATTCTTCATAGAATAGAATCTTAGAATCAAAGAGTCACAGAGTCAGAGAGTCATAGAGTCATGGAATCAGAGCCATAGAGTCATAGAGTCATAGAATCATAGAGTCAGAGTCATAGAATCATAGTCATAGATTCATAGAGTCATAGAATCACAGAGTCATGGAGCCACAGAGTCAGAGTCATGGAGTCAGAGTCACAGAGTCATAGAGTCATAGAATCCTAGAGTCATAGAGTCATAGAATCATAGAGTCACAGAGTCATAGAATCAGAGTCATAGTCATAGAGTCATAGAGTCATAGAGTCATAGAATCAGAGTCATAGAGTCATAGAGTCATAGAGTCAGAGTCATAGAGCCACAGTCATAGAGTCATAGAATCACAGTCATAGTCACAGAGTCATAGAATCATAGAGTCATAGAGTCAGAGTCAGAGCCACAGTCATAGAGTCATAGAATCACAGTCATAGTCACAGAGTCATAGAATCATAGAGTCATAGAGTCAGAGTCATAGAGCCACAGTCATAGAGTCATAGAATCACAGTCATAGTCACAGAGTCATAGAATCATAGAGTCATAGAGTCAGAGTCATAGAGCCACAGTCATAGAGTCATAGAGTCATAGAATCATAGTCATAGAGTCATAGAATCATAGTCATAGATTCATAGAGTCATAGAATCACAGAGTCATGGAGTCATAGAGTCATAGAGTCATAGAATCATAGTCATAGAGTCATAGAGTCACGGAGTCATAGAGTCACAGAGTCATAGAATCATAGAGTCATAGAGTCAGAGTCATAGAGCCACAGTCATAGAGTCATAGAGTCATAGAATCATAGAGTCATAGAATCAGAGTCATAGAGTCTCAGAGTCATAGAGTCACAGAATCATAGAGTCATAGAGTCACAGAGTCATAGAATCAGAGTCATAGAGTCATAGAGTCATAGAATCATAGTTATAGAGTCATAGAATCAGTCATAGAGTCACAGAGTCACAGAGTTATAGAATCACAGAGTCATAGTCACAGAGTCATAGAATCACAGAGTCATAGAGTCATAGTCATAGAATCATAGAGTCATAGAGTCACAGAGTCATAGAATCAGAGTCACAGAATCACAGAGTCATAGAATCACAGAGTCATAGAGTCATAGTCATAGAATCATAGAGTCATAGAATGGTCCAGGCCAGAAGGGAGCTCCAAAGCTCATCCAGTCCAACCTCCTCTGCAGTCAGCAGGGACATCCCCAGCTAGATCAGGTTGCCCAGGGTCTTGTTGAGCCTCACCTTGAATGTCTCCAGGGATGGAGCCTCAAGCACCTCCCTGGGCAACCTGTTCCAGTGTTCCACCACCCTCATGGTGAAGAACTTCTTCCTCACATCCAGTCTCAATCTGCTCTGCTCTGGTTTGAAGCCATTGCCCCTGGTCCTGTCCCTGCAGGCCTTTGCAAGCAGTCTCTCTCCATCCTTCCTGTAGCCCCTTCAGGTACTGGCAGGTTGCTATTAGGTCTCCCTGGAGCCTTCTCTTCTCCAGGCTGAACACCCCCAGCTCCCTCAGCCTGTCCTCAAGCTATTAATTTTTTGGGGGAACAATGTTTATTAACAATAACTCTTCGGTTTTTAGAGTCACAGAATCCTTTTCAGTTGGAAAAGATCTCTCAGCTCATCCAGCCCAACCATTCTCTACCTCTAGCAAGGCTGGGGCTAAACCCTGGCCCTCAGCACCACATCTCTGTGGCTTGGAAGCACCTCCAGGGCTGGGCATTCAACCACTGCCTCAGGGAGGCTGTTCCAGTGTTGGAGAATCCTTTTGGGCTTGCCTTCAAGAACCACTTCACACAACCTCCTTGCTGCTCTGGGTGGTGGGGGATGTGCACAGGACCTAGCTGCTCCTCTGCATCATTTAAGGTCTTCTTTGTGCATTTTCCCTTGTAGTGTTTGGCTGCCAGCACCATGCCTTGAGCTGGTGCCCAGCTGTGCATCATGGAATCATAAAAGAGTTTATGTTGGAAAAGACCTTGAAGATCATCAAGGCCAGACATTAACCCAGCACTCCTCAGGGCACCACCAACCCATGGCCCTCAGCACCACATCTCCAGGGCTCTGAAACCCCTGCAGGGATGGGGACTCCACCACTGCCCTGGGCAGCCTGGGCCAGGCCTGGACAGCACTCAAGGGAAAGAAATCATTCCTCATGTCCAACCTATGAGGACAGACTGGAGAAGAGAAGGCTCCATGGAGATCTTATTGTGGCCTTCCAGGATCTGAAGGGGGCTCCAAGAAAGCTGGGGAGGGACTTTTGAGGGTGTCAGGGAGTGATAGGACTGGGGGGGATGGAGCACAACTTGAAGTGGGGAGATTGAGATTGGATGTGAGGAAGAAGTTGTTCCCCAGGAGGGTGGTGAGAGCCTGGCACAGGTTGCCCAGGGAGGTGGTGGAGATTGGATGTTAGGGAGAACCTCCCCTTATGGGGACTGTCTGGGAGAGTTCAGCCTGGAGAAGAGAAGTCTCCAGGGAGACCTTAGAGCAGCCTTCCAGTACCTAAAGGGAGTACTGGAGAGCTGGGGAGGGACTTCTGACAAGGGCTGGGAGTGACAGGATGAAGGACAATGGCTTTGAGCTGGAAGAGGGGAGACTGAGAGTGGAGATGAGGAAGAGGGAGGGTGGGGAGACACTGGAACAGCTTGCTCAGGGAAGCTGTGGATGCCCTCTCCCTGGAGGTGTTCAAGGCCAGGTTGGGTGAGACCTTGAGCAGCCTGGGCTGAGTGTGAGGTGTCCTTGCACATGGCAGGGGGGTTGGAACAGGCTGATCTTTGAGGTCCCTTCCAACCCAAACCATTCCAGGCCTCTAGGACTGTGAGGGATAACCCTGAAAGCTGCTGGGCTGGCTTCAACTCTGAGCTGTGCTCCCATTCCTGCCCTCCCTAGGGATGCCAATTTCCTTAGGTGTGGGCAGTTTGGGGTGAAAATCAGCCACAGTGGGCTCAGAATGGAGCCAGGAGACCCTTCCACTTTCTTGCCTGCTTGTTCCCATCTTGAGGTGTGCTCAGTGTTGTATTTAGCTTGGTTAGCCTGGGGGGAAAACCAGGGATTCATTCCTTGGGGGAAGCACTGAAAGTCTGGCAGCCTGAGGAGAAAAAAACCTCAGCTCTGAAGAGCAATTGTGGAGATTGAACTTATTTATTCAAGAGGAGAGCTTGGTAGGAAGGGTATTATGGCCCTGGCAGACACAACACAGGGTACAGAGAGGAAAAATCAGGTGCTGATGGGCCTGGAAGAGGAGTCAGGGGCTGAGAAATGATGGAGGGGTGGGAAAAAATCCCCAATAACAAACAAATTGATTTCATCAAAGGAGAATTTCAGTTGTCTGGGTCATGATGAAACAAGACAGAGCTTGGGGCAGGGTGGCTGGGAAGCTGCCCAGCAGTAAAGGACCTGAGGGTGCTGGCTGGCAGAGACTGAACGTGAGCCAAGGTGTGGCCAAAAAGACCAACAGCCTCCTGGCTTGGATCAGCAAGAGTGTGGCCAGCAGGAGCAGGGAAGGGATGGTGCCCCTGGACTCAGCACTGCTGAGGCCACAACTTGAATCAGAATTGGCAGGGTTGGAAGGGAGCTCAAGGCTCAGCCAGCTCCAACCCCCTGCCATGGCCAGGGACACCTCACACCGCAGCAGGTTGCTCACAGCCACCTCCAGCCTGGCTGCAAACACCTCCAGGCAGGAGGCTTCCACCACCTCCCTGGGCAGCCTGTGCCAGGCTCTCACCACCCTCCTGGGGAACAACTTCTTCCTCACATCCAAGCTGAATCTCCCCACTTTTAGTTTTGCTCCATCCCCCCAGACAGGGCTTGAAAGTCTCCAGAGAAGGAGTCTCCACAACCTCTCTGGGCAGCCTGCTCCAGTCCTCTGTGAATCTTGCAGTGAAGAAGTTCCTCCTCATGGTGAGGTGGAACCTCCTGGGCTGGAGTTTATATCCATTGCTCCTTGTCCTATCCCAGGGTGCAGCTGAGCAGAGCCTATCCCTGTCCCCTCCCTCTTGACCCCCAACCTCAGATGTTTATAGACACTGATCAAATTCCCTCTCAGTCTTCTCCTCTCCACACTAACCACCCCCAGGGCTCTCAGCCTCTCCTCCCCAGGCAGTGCTGCAGTCCCTTCAGCATCCTCATAGCCCTCCCTTGGACTCTCTCCAGCAGCTCCCTGTCCCTCCTGAGCTGGGGAGCCCAGAGCTGGCTGCAATATTCCAGGTGAGGCCTCAGAAGGGCAGAGCAGAGGAGGAGGAGAACCTCCCTGGCTCTGCTGGCCACACTCCTCTGGATGCCCCACCTGGGGGTGCTCAGGAAACCTGTGGCCACTCTGGGGCATGGCTCCTTGGCGGGGTTGGGTTGATGGTTGGACTTGATGACCTTGGAGGTGTTTCCTAACTCAAATTGCCCTGGGAAGAGGGAGAGAAAGCCCTGTGGAGCTGCTGTGGTTAGGAGCCAGCCCCTCCTGCACCTGGCTGCAATATTCCAGGTACGACCTCAGCAGGGCAGAGTAGAGGGGGTGGGGGGAGAACCTCCTTGGCTCTGCTGACCACACTCCTCTGGATCCCATTGACCTGCTTGGCTCCCTCAGTCTGAACTGCTCTGTGCTGCTGCCACAACCTCTTGGATTGGCTTTTGGAGGAGGAAAGCTTCCCCACCCCCTCCTCAGCTTCGGGGTTTTTCTTTTGCTCCCTTGTTTCCAGGCAAACTTCAGCTCTGCTTTGCTCTGCTCTTCTCCAGGTACTTGGATTTAATACTCAACTGCAGGCTGCTTGGTGCACCTCACCTGCCTGAGGAGATGCAGGGAGTCATTTGCATGTTTATTAAATAGCTTCTAGTCGGCTACACCGAACCAGCACAGCTCCAGCCGGCTCCCGAGGCTGCGGGGAGGTGAGGCAGAGATGGGAGGCAGCAAGGGGGAGGGGGGGAGGGAGGGGAAGGAAACCCAGCCCGGGGAAAAAACACCTTAAAGAAAGCCCTTGCACAGCACTCAGGGCCTTGGGTTTCCTCCCCTTCTGCTCAGCCTCAGGCAGTGAAACCACCTCGGTGGTCCCCGAGGAGACCTCTGGAGCTGGAGCAGGCGCAGAGGGGGGTGGGGAGCGCTGGAGTGGTGGTGTTCAAGCTCTCGATGTCTGTGCTGTGCTTGCAAGGCACTGCTCAACAGGGATTCATGGAGTGGGAGGTGAGGGGTGGAAGGGAGCCCTGGGGATCAGCCAGTTCAAACCCCCCCTGCTCCAGCAGGGCACCCACAGCAGCTTGCCCAGCGGGGGTATGGGGGCCACACACCTGTGGTCAGACACCTGTGTGAGCACTGAGCATCCCAGAATCCCAGCGTGGTGTGGTTGGAAGGGACCTCTGGAGCTCAGCCAGTCCAACTTCCCTGCTAAAGCAGGGCACCCACAGCAGCTTGCCAAGCAGTACAATGGCCAGGGGGGGTTTGAAAGCTCTCCACACCAGGAGACTCCACAATCTCTCTGGGCAGCCTGCTCCAGGGCTCAGCACCCTCACACCAAACAAGTTGCTCCTTATCTTCAAGTAGAACCTCCTGGGTTCTAGTTTGTGCCCTCTGCCCCTTGTGCTGTCCCTGGGCACCACTGAGCAGAGTCTGGTCCCAGCCTCTTGCCCCCCACAGCTCCTTTAGCTCTTGCTGAGTGTTGCTCAGCTCTCCTCTGGGGCTGCTCTTCTGCAGGCTCTCAACCCCAGGGCTCTTAGCCTTTGCTCCTCCCAGAGCTGCTCCAGGCCCCTCAGCAGCTTTGGAGCCTCTGTTGGACTCTATCCAGTAGTTCCCTGGGTTCCAGCCTGTGCCCACTGCCCCTTGTGCTGTCCCTGGGCGCCACTGAATAAAATCTGGCCCCAGCCTCTTGTCCCCCACAGCTCACTGCAGTGGGCTCCTCTTGCTTACCTGGACATGGAGGGATCAACCTAAATGGCTTCAGTTTGGGTCATAATCAAGGTGGGTTTGATCTCCTGCTTGCAGCAGTGCTTCTTAGTATCTAGGAATCAACCTAAATGTCTTCAGTTTGGGTCAAAATCAAGGTGGTTTTGCTCTCCTACTTTCAGTGATGCCTTCTAATGTCAAGGGATCAACCCAAATGCCTTCAGTTTGGGTCACAATCAAGGTGGTTTGAACTCAGTCAACCTAAATGTCTTCAGTTTGGGTCAAAATCAAGGTAGTTTTTCTCCTCTGCTTTCAGTGGTGCTTTTTAGTGTCAAGGAATCAACCTAAATGTCTTCAGTTTGGGTCAAAATCAAGGTGGTTTTGCTCTCCTGCTTTCAGTGATGCCTTCTAATGTCAAGGAATCAACCTAAATGTCTTCAGTTTGGGTCACAATCAAGGTGTTGATCTCAATCAACCCAAATGTCTTCAGTTTGGGTCACAATCAAGGTGTTTTGATCTCAATCAACCTACATGTCTTCAGTTTGGGTCACAATCAAGGTGGTTTTTCTCCTCTGCTTTCAGTGGTGCTTCTTAGTGTCAAGGAATCAACCCAAATGTCTTCAGTTTGGGTCACAATCAAGGTGTTGATCTCAATCAACCTACATGTCTTCAGTTTGGGTCACAATCAAGGTGGTTTTGCTCTCCTACTTTCAGTTGGGCTTCTTAGTGTCAAGGAATCAACCTAAATGGCTTCAGTTTGAGTCAAAATCAAGGTGGTTTTGCTCTCCTACTTTCAGTGATGCTTTCTAATGTCAAGGAATCAACCCAAATATCTTCAGTTTGGGTCACAATCAAGGTTTTTTTTCTCCTCCTCTGCTTTCAGTGGTGCTTCTTAGTGTCAATGAATCAACCCAAAAGTCTTCAGTTTGGGTCACAATCAAGGTGGTTTTGCTCTCCTATTTTCAGTGATGCCTTCTAATGTCAAGGAATCAACCTAAATGTCTTCAGTTTGGGTCAAAATCAAGGTGTTTTGATCTCAATCAACCCAAATGTCTTCAGTTTGAGTCAAAATCAAGGTGGTTTTGCTCTCCTACTTTCAGTGATGCTTTCTAATGTCAAGAAATCAACCTAAATGTCTTCGGTTTGGGTCAAAATCAAGGTTTTTTTTCTCCTCTGCTTTCAGTGGTGCTTTTTAGTGTCAAGGAATCAACCTAAATGTCTTCAGTTTGGGTCACAATCAAGGTTTTTTTTTCTCTCCTACTTTCAGTGATGCCTTCTAATGTCAAGGAATCAACCTAAATGTCTTCAGTTTGGGTCACAATCAAGGTGGTTTTGCTCTCCTACTTTCAGTTGGGCTTCTTAGTGTCAAGGAATCAACCTAAATGTCTTCAGTTTGGGTCACAATCAAGGTGGGCAGAGCCCTCCTGCCCTCTAACTGACCAACATCTGCTCCCAGCTTGGTGTCATCTGCAAACTTGCTGATGACTGACTCAACCCCCTCATCCAGATCATCAATGAAGATGTTAAAGAGGACAGGGCCCAGCACTGATCCCTGGGGCACACCACTGGTGCCTGGCTGCCAGCTGGCTGTGGCACCATTCCCCACCACTCTCTGGGCTCAGCCTCCAGCCAGTTCCTAACCCAGCTCAGAGAGCTGCTGGCCAAGCCAGGGGCTGACAGCTTGGCCAGGAGCTTGCTGTGGGGGATTGTGTCAAAGGCCTTGCTGAAGTGCAGGTAGACCACATCCACAGCCTGCCCCACAGCCACCAGGCAGTCACCTGGGCATAGAAGGAGATCAGGTTGGCGAGGCAGGACCTGCCCCTCCTGAATCCATGCTGGCTGGCCATCTCCTGGCATGGGCTCCTGCTTCCCCTTCCCTGTAATTCTTGCTGGGTGATGGACAGGGCTGGAAGTCAGCATCTAGAGCAGAAACCCCAGGGCTCTCTTCTGAGATGGATGGATGTTCCCTGCTCCATGAACCATCTGATGTGCCCAGGGTGATGCAGGCCTTGTAAGAGCTCCCTTGATAACAAGTGAAAAATTGATGGCGGCTTCAAAGCTGCAGATTTATGAGCTGGGGGAGGGCAAGCCAGGGGGAAGAGGAGTGGCCAGGGGGATGCTGGGAGTCAGCAAGGAGGAGGGAGGGCTGGTGGAGGGCTGTGAGAATGCAAAGGGAGCAGAGAATCACAGCAACATTCCAGCTGGGAAAGAGCCTCGGGATCACCGAGTCCAACCCAGAACCCTGCTCTGCAAGGCTCACCCCTAAAGCATAGCCCCAGGCACCACATCCAGGCCAATAAGAGGGGTGTGAAGGGCTTGGAGAGTTTCTGTTGTGTGCCCTCGTGGCCAAGAAGGCAAATGGTCTCCTGGGGTGTGTGGAGAGGAGTGAGGCCAGAAGGTCGAGGGAGGTTCTCCTCCCCTTCTGCTCTGCCCTAGTCAGGACACAGCTGGAGTCCTGGGTTCAGTTCTGGGCTCCCCAGTTTAAGAGGGAGAGGAAACTAATGGAGAGAGTCCAGTGGAGACTACAAAGATGCTGAGGGACCTGGAGAACCTCTGTGAGGAGCCCTGGGGCTGATTGGCCTAGAGAAGAGCAGCCCCAGAGGGGAGCTGGGCAATGCTCAGCAAGAGCTAAAGGAGCTGTTGGGGGCAAGAGGCTGGGGCCAGACTCTGCTGAGTGGTGCCCAGGGACAGGCCAAGGCACAAACTGGAACCCAGGAGGTTGCACCTGAAGATGAAGAGCAACTTGTTTGGTGTGAGGGTGCTGAGGCCTGGAGCAGGCTGCCCAGAGAGGTTGTGGAGTCTCCTGGTGTGGAGAGCTTCCAACCCCCTCCCTGGCCCTTGTGCTGCTGGGCAGGGTGCTGTGGGTGCAGCATGGATGATCCCCAGAGACCCTTCCAAGCCTCACCATTCCATGGTTCTCTGAATCTGTTGGGATCAGATGCAATCCCCCCTTCCCCCCTCCTTGGCAAAGGTGAGGTCGGGCCAGCAGGACAATCCCTCCAGGCTCTGGACGTCGGGAGGCGCTGCTGGGGGAGGTGGGGGGGAAGGAAGGGAAGGCATCGAAGCTGGGAAAGTGGGATGTAGAGAGAATTTGGGAGGCAAGGGCGAGACGTGAGACGAGCTGACAGCCGAGAGAGGCTCGGGTGAGATTGCTTTTGCAGGAGTGTAAACAGGCGGGCGCCGCACCCGACGGCATCTCTGTTTGAACAGCCGTCGGCTGCTGTTTGCTCTCAAGGAGCTGGGGCCGTGAGGAGCGGCCAAAAGCTGCTCGCCTCGGTGCCGGCCAGGATTGCCCCAAGAGAAGCCCCCTCTGCTCTGGAGATCCCTCTGTAAACGGATCTGGGTAGCATTCGCCTTGCTACAGGCAGGGAAAGAAGGAAGGGGGGGGTGGGGGGGAGGTGGGAGGCAGCCACCTCCCCTCCCTGCTCATGCTGCGCCGGGGAGATGGGCAAGGCTGGAGGGGACCTGTCTGATCGCATTTGGCTGGGTCCTGCTGAGCTCTGCCTTGCCAGCCTCGGCTTTCGCCAAGGTTTAGGGCGTCTGCGGAGGAGGTGAGGTCGAAAGGGGATGCAGGCAGAGCTGGGAGGGCTCCTGCTGCCATCGGCATCCCTCCTTGGTCCCTGTGCAGGGGAGGGAAAACCGCTCGGGGTACGAACCCACCTTACCCCCCCCCCCCCCCCCCCGCCCCCGAGACGTAATCCTTGTAGTAAGTGCCTTTCCCATGCAAAAGAATGCCCTGCTGCCATCCCATAAAGCCCTCGACTTGTGTCGGATCAACCCCCTGAGTCCCAAACAAGCTGAGGGGTGGTGGAGGGGAGGGCAGCAGACACAAAAGAGAGCTGACAGCCCTTTGCAAACCAGCCATTAACCGTGGGCATTGAGGAGTGACTAGCAGAGATCTCCCTGCCCGAGATGGCAGCAGGGCTGAGTTCTGCTGACCCTGCAGCGTTCCTACCTGCAGGGGAGGGGAAGGAAAAGCTCTTTCAAACAGCAGGAAAAAGAAGGATCAGGAGGTGGGCAGCACGGTGGTGGTGGTGGTGGGAGATCTCTGGGCTTCCTAAGTTGCTGCTTGATCCATCTGCCAAGCAAGCAGCCCTGTGCTGCAAGCAGGAGAGCAAAGGTGCCACAGGGAAGCAGAATCACAGCGTGGTAGGAGTGGGAAGGGAGCTCTGGAGCTCAGCCAGTCCAATCCCCCCTGCTAAAGCAGGGCACCCACAGCACCCTGCCCAGCAGCACAATGGCCAGGGGGGGGTTGGAAGCTCTCCAGAGAAAGGAGCTCCACAACCTCTCTGGGCAGCCTGCTCCAGGGCTCAGCACCCTCACACCAAACAACTTTCTCCTTTCCAAATAAGTTCCTGGGCAGATTGAGAGTGGAGATGAGGAAGAAATTCTTCCCAGTGAGGGTGGGCAGACACTGGCACAGGTTGCCCAGGGAGGCTGGGGATGTCCCCTGCCTGGAGGTGTTCAAGGCCAGGTTGGATGAGGCCTGGAGCAGCCTGGGCTGGTGGGAGGGGTCCCTGCCCATGGCAGGGGGGTTGGAACTGGATGAGTTTAAAGGTTCACTGTAACAAATTCAACTTCACCAAGCAAAGGCTCAGGTTTGTAGGAGCCTTATGGGAATAAACAGGAGCAGCAGATCTATATTCCCAGCCCTGGAGGAGAGGGAAGGGAAGGGAAGGGAAAGGGAAAGGGAAAGGGAAAGGGAAAGGGAAAGGGAAAGGGAAAGGGAAAAGGAAAAGGAAGGGGAAAGGGAAAAGGAAAAGGAAGGGGAAAGGAAAAGGAAGGGGAAAGAGAAGGGGAAGGGGAAGGAGAAGGAGAAAGGGAAAGGGAAGGGGAAAGGGAAGGGGAAAGGGAGAATTAACCAGGTCAGAAAATACCTTCAGAGATCATCCAGTCCAACCTATCACCCAACACCATCTGATCAACTAAACCATGGCACCAAGTGCCTCATCCAGGTTCTTCTTGAACACCTCCAGGGATGGGGACTCCACCACCTCCCTGGGCAGCACATTCCCATGGCCAGTCTCTCTGTCTGAGAAGAATTTCTTCCTACCATCCAGCCTGAACCTCCCCTGGCACAGCTTGAGACTGTGTCCTCTTGTTCTGGTGCTGAGTGCCAGGGAGAAGAGACCCCTGTCTCCCTGGGTGCCTCACATGGTCTTGGTCGACACTTTGGATGCTCTTCCAGTCACTAAAGAGAGTGAACAGCCTGGCTCAAGGGAAGGGATATTCCCACCTGCCCTTCACCCTCTTCATTCTTTGTCATGGGAGAAGAAGGCTCCAAGGAGACCTCATTGTGGCCTTCCAGGATCTGCAGGGGGCTCCAAGAAAGCTGGGGAGGGACTTTGGAGGGTGTCAGGGAGGGATAGGACTGGGGGGAATGGAGCAAAACTAGAAGTGGGGAGATGGAGATTGGCTGTGAGGAAGAAGTTGTTGCCCAGGAGGGTGGTGAGAGCCTGGCACAGGCTGCCCAGGGAGGTGGTGGAAGCCTCCTGCCTGGAGGTGTTTGCAGCCAGGCTGGAGGTGGCTGTGAGCAACCTGCTGCGGTGTGAGGTGTCCCTGGCCATGGCAGGGGGTTGGAGCTGGCTGAGCCTTGAGCTCCCTTCCAACCCTGATGACTCTATGAAAAGCACAAGGAACTGGAAGAAAAGGGCACAACCAAAAGGAGACTTTTTGCCTGCATCCAGCACCCTTCAAGCAGCCATCAGTTTGGTGCTGCTGAGGATGGATGCAACCACCACCAGCCTGAGCCCTAAGGCTGTTTTAACTCCTTTGTGTACAAACAGCATCACTGCAGTGCAACAGCAAAAATAAATGGGGGGGGGAGGGGGGGAGGGATGGGGGGAGGCTGGAGGCTGGGATTTTCCATCCCTTCTGCAAGCTGTGTGAGGATAGGAGGTGGGAAAACCACCAGGGAAAAGGCTGCCTGTGACTTTTAATCTTATTTATATCCACCCCTGTGGCTGTCATCAGCCTATTTATACAGCTCCAAGATGTCCTCTCTTACAGCTTATATATATATATAAGTATATATGTCTATATCTGTATTTATCTCCCTGCATGAGCACTTTTATATGTGTATGGCCCCTGGAAGGATTCATTTAGAGATGGGAGAGGGAGGCTGGAGATGGTTGGAGGGAGTTTAGGCTTGGGGCCTCCTGTGAAGGTGGCTCTGGGATGAGCACAGAATCACAGAACTCTCAGGCTTGGAAGGGAGCTCAAGGCTCAGCCAGCTCCAACCCCCTGCCATGGGCAGGGACACCTCACACTGCAGCAGGTTGCTCACAGCCACCTCCAGCCTGGCTGCAAACACCTCCAGGCAGGAGGCTTCCACCACCTCCCTGGGCAGCCTGTGCCAGGCTCTCACCACCCTCCTGGGGAACAACTTCTTCCTCACATCCAATCTCAATCTCCCCACTTCTAGTTTTGCTCCATCCCCCCCAGTCCTATCCCTCCCTGACACCCTTAAAAGTCCCTCCCCAGCTTTCTTGCAGCCCCCTGCAGATCCTGGAAGGCCACAATGAGGTCTCCTGGGAGCCTTCTCCTCTCCAGCCTGCACAACCCCAACTCTCTCAGGCTGTGCTCACAGCAGAGCAGCTCCAGCCCTCTGCTCCTCCTCCTGGCCCTTCTCTGGACACCTTCCAGCACCTCCAGAGCCTTCCTGGCACAGAGGCTCCAGAGCTGGCCCTAGAGCTCCAGCTGTGGTCTCAGCAGAGTGGAGCAGAGGGGCAGAATCCCCTCCCAGCCCTGCTGGCCACACTTCTCTTGCTGCAGCCCAGGCTCTGCTTGGCTCTCTGGGCTGCAAGTGCTTCCTGCTGGCTCCTGCTGAGCTTCTCCTCCCCCAGCACCCCCAAGGCCTTTTCTCCAGGGCTGCTCTCCAGCCAGTCCCTGCCCAGCCTCCAGCAGTGCCTGGGATTGCCCTGCCCCAGCTGCAGGACCTTGCTCTTGGTCTTGTTGACCCTCCTGAGGTTGTCCTGGGCTCAACTCTGCAGCCTGCCCAGGTCCTTCTCGATGGATCCTTCCCTCCAGCTGGCAGCTGCACCACACAGCTTGGTGTCCTCAGCAAACCTGCTGAGGGTGCTCTCAGTGCCACCCTCCATGGCACCAGCAAAGATGTTAGGCAAGCCTGCTCCCAGGGCTGACCCCTGAGGGCCTCCACTCCAAATGAAGCCTTTGGCTTTTCTTTTTCCAACAGCTTAGGCACTGCTGTGGATTTCTGATCATTATTAGCAACAGTAATGGGATAATTACAGCCCCCCAAAGCCAGCCTTGGGAATTCCTCTGTGCACAAAGCAAGAAGGTTGGGTTGAATAATACCTTCATTTGGAGAGATCTGGGGATAAAAAGCAGGTTTCTGCCTGGTGAGGCTGTGGGTTTTGGGGGGGGCTCTGGGGGGTTTTCCTCCTGCTCTTCTAAATGGCTGCAGGCATGTGTTAATTATAGCTTATTAATTACAGCCTGCCTGCTGTGGGGAGCCTGTTGCTAGCATGAGCATGCTCGTGGGCTTCTAATACTCAGCTTGGCAGGGTGAGGAGAAAAGCAGTGAAAGCATCAGAGAATCCTGGAATGGGTTGGGTTGGGTTGGGTTGGGTTGGGTTGGAAGGCACCTTGAAGTTCATCCAGTTCCAAGCCCCCTGCCATGGGCAGGGACACCTCACACTGCAGCAGGTTGCTCACAGCCACCTCCAGCCTGGCTGCAAACACCTCCAGGCAGGAGGCTTCCACCACCTCCCTGGGCAACCTGTGCCAGGCTCTCACCACCCTCCTGGCCAACAACTTCTTCCTCACAGCCAATCTCAATCTCCCCACTTCTAGTTTTGCTCCATCCCCCCAGTCCTATCCCTCCCTGACACCCTCAAAAGTGCCTCCCCAGCTTTCTTGGAGCCCCCTTCAGATCCTGGAATGCCACAATTAGGTCTTCTCAGAGCCTTCATCTCTCCATGGTTTAGTTGATCAGATGGGGTTGGGTGATAGGTTGGACTTGATGATCTCTGAGGTCTTTTCCAACCTGGTTAATTCCCTTCCCTTCCCTTCCCTTCCCTTCCCTTCCCTTCCCTTCCCTTCCCTTCCCTTCCCTTCCCTTCCCAAACCTTCCCAAACCTTCCCAAACCTTCCCAAACCTTCCCTTCCCTTCCCAAACCTTCCCTTCCCTTCCCTTCCCTTCCCTTCCCTTCCCTTCCCTTCCCTTCCCTTCCCAAACCTTCCCTTCCCTTCCCAAACCTTCCCTTCCCTTCCCAAACCTTCCCAAACCTTCCCTTCCCTTCCCTTCCCTTCCCTTCCCTTCCCTTCCCTTCCCTTCCCTTCCCTTCCCTTCCCTTCCCTTCCCAAACCTTCCCTTCCCTTCCCAAACCTTCCCTTCCCTCCAAACCTCTCCTCCCTTCTCCTCCCCTCTCCTCCTTTCCCTGAACCTCTCCTCTCTCTTCACCCCATTTTGAAGTAGCTAGGGGGGCACAAATGGTGTGTGGGGGGGGGGGGGGTAGCCAAGTGCTTCTCTTTGGCTGTTTCCTCATTAATCTTCATTCCAGCGCCCTCGTGCCTGAGCTAATTTTCCTTCTCGATGCCTATCAGTCATGTAGCTTGGAATCTTCTCAGCAGCTAATGAGGAATCACATCCTTTGCCACGCTCCTGCTTGGATAATTAGCACACAGACTTCTTATGGAAAGGTCAGAAGAGAGGGGCTGTGAGTTTTTGCCTTTTTGGAGGCTTTTTTTCCCCCCTCCCTCCCTCTTTTTGAGCCAAATGAGGGTCGCAGAGGACAGGCGGAGGAGAGCTGCCTGCAAAAGCCTGCCCTGGATTCAAGCTGCTCCCAAAGGATTGGTGGGGAGGAGGGTTTTTTGGGTAGAGTTTACCAGGTTGGGTCCATCCCTTGTGAGAATGGGAAGGACAGGAGGACAGCTCCATCCCCAAAGAGGGAATGGAATGGAATGGAATGGAATGGAATGGAATGGAATGGAATGGAATGGAATGGAATGGAATAGAATAGAATAGAATAGAATAGAATAGAATAGAATAGAATAGAATAGAATAGAATAGAATAGAATTGAATTGAATTGAATTGAATTAACCAGGTTGGAAAAGACCTCAGAGATCATCCAGCCCAACCTCTCCCCCAGCACCATCTGATCAACTCAACCATGGCACCAAGTGCCTCAGCCAGGCTCTTCCTAAACACCTCCAGGGATGGGGACTCCACCACCTCCCTGGGCAGCACATTCCCATGGCCAATCTCTCTGTGAAGTTCTTCCTAACATCCAACCTAAACCTCCCCTGGCACAGCTTGAGACTGTGGCCTCTTGTTCTGGGCTGAGTGCCTGCCTGGGAGAAGAGCCCAACCCCCACCTGGCTCCAGCCTCCCTTCAGGGAGTTGCAGAGAGCAAGAAGGTCTCCCCTGAGCCTCCTCTGCTCCAGGCTAAGCAACCCCAGCTCCCTCAGCCTCTCCTCACAGGGCTGTGCTCCAGACCCCTCCCCAGCTTTCTTGCCCTTCTCTGGACACCTTCCAGCATCTCAACCTCTTTCCTGACCTGAGGAGCCCAGAACTGGACACAGGACTCCAGGTGTGGCCTAAGCAGTGCTGAGCACAGGGCACAAGGACTTCCCTGCTCCTGCTGGCCACACTCTTCCTGCTGCAGGCCAGGATATGGTGTGGTGCCTGGAGGAAGCAGATCCAACTTTGGGCAGTGGGTTGGGGCTGCTGGAAAGCCCTCATGTAGGGAATAAAATTGGGAATATTGGCCTTGGGCAACATCTTCATCACCCACCTGGATGGGGAGGGACAGAGTGGACCTTCAGCCAGTTTTGCTGATGATATGAAAGTGTGAGGAGGGGCTGAAGCCCCCTCAGGTTGTTCTGCCACTCAGTCAGACCTGAGCAGGCTGGAGAGTTGGGCAGGGGAAGCTCATGAACTTCAACAAGAGCAAGGGTAGAGTCCTGCACCCAGGGACAACCAACCTCCTGCAGCAGTACATCTGAGGGGGGTCCTGCTGGGAAGCAGCTCCACAGAGTGCTGGGGGGAGAAGAAGGCTCCCAGGAGCCAGCAAGGTGCCCTCATGGCCAAGAAGGCCAATGGTGTCCTGGGGTGCATGAAGAAGAGTGTGGCCAGAAGGTCAAGGGAGGTTCTCCTGCTGCTCTGCTCTAGTCAGGATGCATAGAATACATAGAATACTTAGAAGAAACCAGGTTGGAAGAGACCTTCAAGATCATCTTGGGTCCAGTGTCCAAGCCTGGGCTCCCTGGTTCAAAGGAGACAGGAGAGAGTCCAGCAAGGGCTACAAAGCTGCTGAGGGGCCTGGAGCAGCTCTGTGAGGAGCAAAGGCTGAGAGCCCTGGGGCTGAGAGCCTGCAGAAGAGCAGCCCCAGAGGGCAGCTGAGCAATGCTCAGCAAGAGCTAAAGGAGCTGTGGGGGGCAAGAGTCTGGGGCCAGACTCTGCTCAGTGGTGCCCAGGGCCAGGCCAAGGGGCAGAGGGCACAAACTGGAACCCAGGAGGAGAAAGTTGTTTGGTGTGAGGGTGCTGAGCCCTGGAGCAGGCTGCCCAGAGAGGCTGTGGAGTCTCCTGGTGCAGAGAGCTTCCAACCCCCCCCGGCCCTTGCGCTGCTGGGCAGGGTGCTGTGGGTGCCCTGCTTTAGCAGGGGGTTGGGGGTGTGTGTGTGTGTGTGTGTGGACTGGCTGAGCTCCAGAGGCCCCTTGCAACCCCCAGCACGCCGGGGCCGTGGGATTGCATGAGTAACCCCCCTGCCAGGCTGCAGATGGCTGTGCTTAGCTGGGAAAGGAGCAGCGCTGCGCTCCCCGGCAGCTCTGCTCCCTTGGTGCCGTGGCGGGGGAGCGAAGCCCCCGAGGGCTGGCAGCCGAGGAGCTCTTACCAGTTGTTGCGTTCAGAGGAAATTAAAACCCGGCGAAACCCAACCGAGCCAGACACCCAATACAGGAGGCAATATTTTCCTCCAACGATTTACATCACTTACTGTCTCCTTCGATGTCCTGGCATCCAGCTGATGGCCTGAGCGCTGCGTTCTGCCTTCCCCCCCCCTCCCGCTCTCAAGCACCGAAGCTCGGAGGCTGCCAAAGAGGTTGGGCCCCAGGAAAGCAAGTCGAAATAGTTTGGGGAGAGTTGGGTTCTGCTTCTCCTGCTGGGACATTGGTTTGGGTGACTCCACCACCTCCCTGGGCAGCACATTCCCACGGCCAAGAGCTCTCTTGCTGGGAAGAACTTTCTCCTCACTTCCAGCCTAAACCTCCCCTGGCACAGCTTGAGACTGTGTCCTCTTGTTCTGGGGCTGGGTGCCTGCCTGGGAGAAGAGACCAACCCCCAGCTGGCTACAACCTGCCTTCAGGGAGTTGCAGAGAGCAAGAAGGTCTCCCTTGAGCCTCCTCTTCTCCAGGCTAAGCAACCCCAGCATGATCTCCCTCTGGCTTTTCCTTTGGGATTCTGAAGTGCTCCACAGCTCAGGCACCCCCCCAGTTGAAGGCCTGATGCCCAAATGTGCTTTGCTGGCAGGGAGGGGCAGCAGCTGCAAGAGTGGTCAGGGATTGGCACAGGCTGCCCAGGGAGGTGGTGGAGTCCCCACCCCTGGGAGGTGGTGAAGAAACCTGGGGTCATGGCTCCTGGGGCCATGGTTTAGTGGCCAGGGTGGTCTTAGGTGGATGGTTGATGATCTTGGAGGTCTTTTCCAGCCCAAACAAATGTAGGAGTCTCTGAACAGGCTCTGTGCTGAGGCTGTGCCATGACCAGTGACACCAGGCTAATGGAAACTGGTGGCTTGTGGCTTGCTGTGTAAATAGCTGCCCTGAAAGCAGCTGGCTCTGCCTAGATCAGCACAAAAGAAAGCCCCAAGGGATTAAACAGAACCAATTAGATGCTGAAATTCCTTTGAGTGAGCTGGATTCTCTCTCCCAGCTCTCCCTGACTTTGATCCTTTGGGAATAGCCAAGGCTCCTTCCTGCGCAGAGATGACACCAAGCTGGGGGCAGGAGTTGATCTGCTGGAGGGTTGAGAGCTCTGCAGAGGGACCTCAACAGGCTGGAGAGATGGGCAGGGGCCAAGAGCAGGAGATTGAACACATCCAAGTGCCAGGTGATGCACTTTGGCCACAGCAACCCCAGGCAGAGCTACAGGCTGGGGGCAGAGTGGCTGAGAGCAGCCAGGCAGAGAGGGACCTGGGGGGAGTGGTTGATGGTAGGCTGAACATGAGCCAGCAGTGTGCCCAGGCAGCCAGGAGGGCCAATGGCATCCTGGCCTGCATCAGGAAGAGTGTGGCCAGCAGGAACAGGGAAGTCCTTGTGCCCTGTGCTCAGCACTGCTTAGGCCACACCTGGAGTCCTGTGTCCAGTTTTGGGCTCCTCAGGTTAGGAAAGAGGTTGAGCTGCTGGAAGGTGTCCAGAGAAGGGCAAGAAAGCTGGGGAGGGGTCTGGAGCACAGCCCTGGGAGGAGAGGCTGAGGGAGCTGGGGTTGCTTAGCCTGCAGAAGAGGAGGCTCAGGGGAGACCTTCTTGCTCTCTCCACCTCCCTGCATGGAGGTTTGAGCCAGCTGGGGGTTGGGCTCTTCTCCCAGGCAGGCACCCAGCCCCAGAACAGGAGGCCACAGTCTCAAGCTGTGCCAGGGGAGGTTTAGGCTGCAGGTTAAGAAGAAATACTTCCCAGAGAGAGTGATTGCCCATTGGGATGTGCTGCCCAGGGAGGTGGTGGAGTCCCCATCCCTGGAGGTGTTCAGGAGGAGACTTGATGGGGTGCTTGGTGCCATGGTTGATCAGATGGTGCTGGGTGATAGGTTGGATGTGATGATCTCAAAGGTCTCTTCCAACCTGGTTAATTCTATTCTATTCTATTCTATTCTATTCTATTCTATTCTATTCTATTCTATTCTATTCTATTCTATTCTATTCTATTCTATTCTATTCCATTCCATTCCATTCCATTCCATTCCATTCCATTCCATTCCATTCCATTCTATCCTATTCTATTCTATCAGCATCTCTCTCCAGAGCTGCCATCACTGTGTTCCACAGATTTATCTTGGTTGGAAAAGGCCTCCAAGGTAATTGAGTCCTACCCTCAACCCAACACCACCAGGGCCACTAAACCATGTCCCCAAGTGCCATGGCCACAGGTTTCTTGACCCCCTCCAGGCATGGAGACTCCACCACCTCCCTGGGCAGCCCCTTCCAAATCCTGACTCCCTCCAAAATATTTAGGTTAAGGTGATCTTAAGGGCTATAGGAAAAGGTGTTGGGGGCAGGGGTGGGTAAGAAAGTGATCACACAGGACCAGAAAAAAAGCCTCCAAAGTAGTGGTAAAGAAGCTGCCTGTGTAACAAAGCTGATTTTGTGGGTTTGGCAAGTGTTCTGTGGTGATACAGCTCCAGCAAGAAGCCTTCCACCTGGAGGAAAAGCTTCCTCCAGCCCCTAATCTCTTGTTCCATCTGCCAGCCCCGGGCCAGCCTGCTCCCTGCCTGGGCTCCTCATCAATAACGCTGGCACCTTCCCCCGAGCCCAGCAGCAAATGGCACCTGGGGAGCCGGGGCAGAGCAAGGGCAGCAGGCAAGCCAGGCCAGGGAGGGCATTCCAGGGGGGGAATGAAGGGCTCCAAGGCCTCCTGCAGCAGGGGGGCTGAGGGGAGAGGAAAGGAGGACAGATGTCCCCAGGGCTCTCTGTGCCTGCTCCCCGCATCCCTGACTGCATCTTGTCCTCCTGCCTGCACCCAGCATCCCTGCCTGCATACTGCCCCTGTGTCTGCACCCCAAATCCTGCCTGCACCCAGCATCCCCACCTGCATCCTGCCCCTGTGTCTGCACCCCAAATCCTGCCTGCACCTCACATCCCTGCCTGCATCCTGCCCCTGTGTTTGCACCCCAAATCCTGCCTGCACCTCACATCCCTGCCTGCATCCTGCCCCTGTGTCTGCACCCCAAATCCTGCCTGCACCTCACATCCCTGCCTGCATCCTGCCCCCGTGTCTGCACCCCAAATCCTGCCTGCACTTCACATCCCTGCCTGCCCCTCACATCCCTGCCTGCATCTTGCCCCTGTGTTTGCACCCCAAATCCTGCCTGCACCTCACATCCCTGCCTGCATCCTGCCCCTGTGTTTGCACCCCAAATCCTGCCTGCACCTCACATCCCTGCCTGCATCCTGCCCCCGTGTTGGCACCCCAAATCCTGCCTGCACCTCACATCCCTGCCTGCATCCTGCCCCCGTGTTGGCACCCCAAATCCTGCCTGCACCTCACATCCCTGCCTGCATCCTGCCCCTGTGTCTGCACCCCAAATCCTGCCTGCCCCTCACATCCCTGCCTGCATCCTGCCCCTGTGTCTGCACCCCAAATCCTGCCTGCACCTCACATCCCTGCCTGCATCCTGCCCCTGTGTCTGCACCCCAAATCCTGCCTGCCCCTCACATCCCTGCCTGCATCCTGCCCCTGTGTCTGCACCCCAAATCCTGCCTGCACCTCACATCCCTGCCTGCATCCTGCCCCTGTGTCTGCACCCCAAATCCTGCCTGCACCTCACAACCCTTCCTGATTCCCTCCTGCTCCTAGACCCCACATCCTATCCTGCAATCTGCATCCCTGCTTTCATCCCACATCCCTGCCTGCACCCCATATACCTGCCTGCACCTCACACCCCTGCCTGCAGCCTTCCAACTGCTTTCATCCCTCCTCCTTCTGCACCCCACATCCTTTTCTGCTCCTAGACCTCACATCCCATCCTGCAATCCTCATCCCTGATTTCATCCCACACCCCTGCCTGCACCTCACATCCCTGCCTGCACCCTTCCCACTGCCTTCATCCTTCCTCCTCCTGCACCCCACATCCCTTTCTGCTTCCCTCCTGCTCCTAGACCTCACATCTCATCCTGCAATCCATATCCCTGCCTGCACCTCACATCCCTGCCTGCATCCTTCCCACTGCCTTCATCCTTCCAACTGCCTTCATCCTTCCTCCTCCTGCACCCCACATCCCTTTCTGCTTCCCTCCTGCTCCTAGACCCCACATCCCATCCCGCAATCTGCATCCCTGCTTTCATCCCCCATCCCTGCCTGTACCCTGACCCCCTGCCTGCCTCCCTCCTCCTCCTGCACCCCACATCCCTTCCTGCTTCCCTCCTACTCCTAGGCCCCAATCCACACCCCTGCTTTCACCCCACATCTCTGCCTGCATCCCTCCCACTGCCTGCAGCCCTCCCCACCCTGCACCTCCCCCCAACCCTACACAGCTGCCCCTCTCCTCCTCCCCCCATCCCCCCTGATACACCACACTATTCCCCACCCCCAACACCACCCTGCCCCCCTCTCCCCGGGCTGTGTATCTCCACCCTGCATCCCCACACACTGCCCCTGCCCCCCTGCATCCTCTCATGGCATTAACACCACCTCCCCCCCACTCCCCCACTCTCCCGCACTCCCCCCCCCCGCCCCTGGATCCTCCACCCCTTTCTCCACCCCCTCCTGCACCTCCCCCATGTACCGCGTTGCCCCCCCCCAGCACCATCTTGCACCCCCTTCCCAGGCCCTGCACCTCTTCTTCGCCCCCCTCCCCCCCCCTCACTGCACTTACAGCTCCCCCAGTACACCGCCGACACCGTCCTGCACCGCCCCTCTCCCGGACCGTACATCCCCAGCCCATCCCCCCTCCTGCATCCTCCCTGCCTTACCCCTCCCCTCTGCGTCCCCCCTCCATTCATTAAGTTAATCTCCCCCTCCCCCCTCCCCGTCCCGGACCGTGCATCTCTTACATACCCCTCCCTGCATCTCCCCCCACCCCTACCCCGAGCCCATATACCGCCTTATCTCCCCCCATAAGCCGCCTGACCTCCCCCAACACCCTCCTGCACCCCCCTCACGGATCCTGCATCTCTACTTCTTGCCACCCCGCTCCCCCCTCACCCCCCCGCGCTTACATCTCTGCCTCTCCCCCCATACACCGCGCTAATCTCACCCCCCCCCTCCCGGACCGTATATCCCCATCCTACCCCCTCTCCTGCACCTCCCACCTCCCCATCCTACCCCCTCTCCTGCATCCTCTCCTCCCTACACCTTCCCTCTGCGTTCCCCCCCGCCCCATACCTTAAGTTATTCTCCCCCTCCCCCCCCCTCCCGGACCGTACCTCCCCATCCCACCCCACCTCCTGCATCCTCTCCTCCCTACACCTCCCCTCTGCGTCCCCCCCCGCCGCATACATTAAGTTATTCTCCCCCTTCCCCCCCTCTCCCGGACCGTGCATCTCTACCTTGTGCCCCCCGCACCTTACATACCCCTCCCTGCCTCTCCCCCCCTCCCCCCGTATACCGCGTGAATCCCTCCCCCCCCAATCGTCCTGTACCCCTCTCCCCGAGCACATATACCGCCTTATCTCCCCCCATAAACCGCCTGACCGCCCCCAACACCCTCCTGCACCCCCCTCACGGATCCTGCATCTCTACTTCTTGCCACCCCGCTCCCCCTACCCCCCCGCGCTTACATCTCTGCCTCTCCCCCCATACAACGCGTTAATCTCCCCCCCCCTCCCGGACCGTGCATCCCCATCCCACACCCCCTCCTACATCCTCCCCTCCCTGCACTCTCCCCTCTGCGTGTCGCTCCTCCCCTTCCCCCCATATACCGCGTTAATCCTTCCCCCCCACAATCGTCCTGTACCCCCTCACGGATAGGACTTCTCAACCTCGTGTGTCCCCCCCCGGCTCTTCTCTCTGCCCCCATACACCGTCCTGCACCCCCCTCCCGGACCGTGCACCCCGACTTTGTGCTCCCCCCCCCCCCTCCGACCTTACATACCCCTCTCTGCCTCTCCCCCCATACACCGCGTTAATCTCCCCCGTCCCGGACCCTGCATCTCTACCTAGCGACTACCACCGCCCCCCCAGCCCCCCCAGCCCTTATATCTCCCCCAGCATACATCGTTCCTCCCCTCCCTGTCCGGGCCAGACACCGTCCTGCACACCCCACCACCACCCCCCCGGACCTACACCTCCCTGTCGGTATCTCCCCCCCTATACCGCGTTACAACCCCCCGCTCCATCCTGCACCCCGCGACCAAGACCGTACAGCCCCCCTTCACACCCCCCCAGCCCTTATATCTCCCCCACTATACAGCGTTACCTTCTCCCCCCCACCGTCCCCGACACCGTCCTGCACCCCCTCCTCCCCCCCACCCCCGGACCTCCCTCACTACACCTCCTTCCCGTATCTCCCCCCCCCCCCATATACAGCGTTACAACCCCCCGCCCCCATCCTGCACCCCCCACTCCCCGGACCGTACAGCCCCATCCCACCCCCACCTCCTGCATCCCCCCCCCGGCCCCGCCGCCTCTATACCGCTGCCCCCCTCCTGCCCCCGCCCCCAGCAGCTCCCGGGGGCCGGGCCGGGGCGGGCTCAGCAGCGGGGCGGGGAAGGGAGGGGATGCGGAGCGGGGGGGCCCGGGGCGGGGTGGGGGGGTTGGGGGGGCGGTCCCCAGCATCGCTCCTCTCCCGCTGCAATAAATCGGCTTAAGGCAGCGGCGCGGCGGGTGCGGGCTGAGGGAGCTGGAAAAGGGGCGGGGGGGACACCCCGGAGCCGGGCTGAGGCCCCCCCCCCAGCTGCCATGCCCGCCTGCCCCCCCACGGGCAGGGGGCTGGGGGGCTGGTGAGCCCCCTTCACCCACCCATGGGGCTGCCCCCCCCGCGGGCATCATGCGGACGATGAACCCCCTGCCCCTCTGCTTGCTGCTCTGGGATCTCCTTGACCTGGCACTCGGTAAGTGACACCCTCCCACCCTGGGGCCAGGGACACCCCCTTGGGGGTCAGGAAACACCTCCCCCGGGGCCAGGGGACACCCACCCCCACCCCAGGGTCGTTGAAATCACGGGGTACCCACCTGCATCCCAATAAGGATGTGGCAGCTCTGAGCTCTGTACCCCTGCTTCGAGCCTGAGGAGGTGATGGGGGAGTCTGGAGGGTGCAGGGTTGGGGGGAGGGAGGGGCAGGCACCCCGTTTGGAGCCGGGAATAAGGCACCTGTTAATGGGATACTGGTCTGGGGAGTGGGAATAGGGCAGCTGGTAAGGGAGCACCCACTTTGGACCCGTTAATGGAGCAACCTTACTGGGTTGGAACCTGTTCAGAGGGTACTGGTGCTGGACTCGTTAATGGGGTGCACATTGATAGGGTCCTGGCGTTGGACTCGTTAATGGGGTGCACACTGATATAGTATTGGTACTGGACTCATTAACGGGGTGCCCATTGATATGGTCCTGGTGCTGGACTCGTTAGTGGGGTGCCCATTGATAGGGTCCTGGCATTGGACTCGTTAATGGGGTGCCCATTGATAAGGTACTGGTGCTGGACTCGTTTATAGGGTGCCCATTGATATGGTCCTGGCATTGGACTCGTAAATGGGGTGCTCGTTAATAGGGTACTGGCGCTGGACTCATTAGTGGGGTGCCCATTGATATGGTCCTGGCGCTGGACTCGTTAATAGGGTGCCCATTGATAGGATCCTGGTGCTGGACTCATTAGTGGGGTGCCCATTGATATGGTCCTGGCATTGGACTCGTTAATAGGGTGCCCATTAATAGGGTACTGGTGCTGGACTCGTTAATGGGGTGCTCGTTAATAGGTTTCTGGGGCTGGACTCGTTAATAGGGTGCCCATTAATAGGGTACTGGCGTTGGACTCGTTAATGGGGTGCCCATTGATAGGGTACTGACGCTGGACTCCTTAATAGGGTGCCCATTGATAGGATCCTGGCTTTGGACTCGTTAATGGGGTGCTCATTAATAGGGTACTGGCGCTGGATTCGTTAATGGGGTGCTCGTTAATAGGGTACTGGCGCTGGACTCGTTAATGGGGAGCCTTCTAATAGGGTACTGGTTTTGAACCCATTCATGGTCTGTTGCTGTAGGACTCTTTAATGGGGCTGGACTCATTAATAGGGGAGCCCTTAATGGGGCATCTGCTTTGGACCTGGGAACTTGGTGCTGGGGGACAGACTGATAAACTGGGCGGGGGGGGATGCTTGTCCCTCACCACCGCTAAGCCTTGCTGCTCCATCCCGGGGCTCCAGCTGTGAATCCCAGTCCTTAGAGGGGGGGAGGGTGGTCTATGCCCTGGCGACCCCCATGAGCTCCAATTATTGTTTCTAGGGAGAGGATCACAGCACCCTAACCCACCCAGACGGGATGGGGCGGGGGGTACCCAGTAGGGAGAACAGCTCCCCACTGCCCTGGGGGGTTTGCAGCTAGTTGAGCTCCGAAACGAACATCTCGACTCCCTGCTTCGCTCCGCAGCGAAGAGCACCCCCCGCGCCCCAACCTCATCCCCAAAAGCGGGGGTCCCACGAGGTGATAATTAACAGAGCAGGAAACTTTCCCCCTCCCCACAGCCTGGAGGCTGTAATTTGATTTCTTAACCCTTTTGAAGGCTATTTTCCCCCTTTTCCCCTTGTCCCCCCACCCCCAGTCACCGTCCGTGGGGTCTCAGGTGGTTGTTCTTTACCGAGCAGAGTGAGCCCCGCGGGGTTGGCGGGGGGGAGTGGGGTGTCTCCGGAGGTTGAAGGCTGGGTGCTGAAAGGATGAGCGGAGCTTGCTCGGTATCTCCTGGGGTTTGGTTGGGTTTGTGGTTGGGTTTTGGGAGGGTTTTTTTTCCCCCTCATTTCTGATGTACTTTTTCCCTCCCCGGAAAGCCGCCGTCAGCTGCTGCAGGGCGCGGGGAGGGGGAGCCGCGGCCGCGCTCTGCGGGGTTTTGAACAGGGAAAGGTTGACACAAAGGAGCCAGTCCTTAGCCTGGCATCACGAGCGGCTCCCAAAACAAACACATCCTCCCTCAGGAACCATCCACGGATCGCTGAGGTTAGCCGGAGCCCGGCTTGGATTCGGGCAGGCTAAGGACGGGAGAAGCATCCTGCGTCTCCTGCCTCCCTTTCCCCAGCCCTCTGATGGCTTTGACGTGCCGCCGGGCTGCGGCTGCTGCTCTTTTCCCCTCTCCCCACCCTTTCCCGGTTTGTTCCGTGCATCCCGAGCATCCCCACCAGCACCCCCACCGTTCCCGTGCACCCCACCAGCATCCCACCGTTCCCGTGCATCCCGAGCACCCCAGCAGCACCCCATCGGTTCCGTGCACCCCACCAGCATCCCACCGTTCCCGTGCACCCCAGCAGCACCCCATCGGTTCCGTGCACCCCAGCAGCACCCACAAAGTTCCGTGCATCCCGAGCACCCCACCAGCACCCCACTGTTCCGAGCACCCCACCAGCACCCCACCGTTCCCGTGCACCCCAGCAGCACCCCCACCGTTCCGTGCATCCCGAGCACCCCACCAGTACCCCACGGGTTCCGTGCATCCCAGCAGCATCCCAACGGTTCCGAGCACCCCACCAGCAACCCCACCGTTTCCGTGCACCCCACCAGCACCCCCACCGTTCCGTGCATCCCTTGCAGCCTGCTGCGCCGTGCATCCCAAGCATCCCACCGGCATCGCGTTGATGATACAACCCCAGCGTGGGGCGGAGGGGTGGCGGGGGGTGGGGGGAAAGGGAGCTGCTGCCAAATCCAGTTCCCCCTCCCACCCAGCTCTCCTCTCCACCGCAGTTTTTAAGGTCACGGGGAATATTTTTTTTGCAGGGAACACCACGTTCCCCTGGCTTTTTCCTGCCTGGAAGCTATCAGTCACCGGTGCCTAGATCCCTTTTTTGCCTTCCCTTTTCTCTCTGCAAATTGGGCGATTGCTCTTCTGCTGCTGATTTGCGAGAGCAGGCGGGTGGGTGAGGGGAAACCTGTGTTTGAGATGCGCATTTTAGAGGGGAAAGGAAACAAAACAAGACAAAAGTTGGTTTGTGGTGGGTCCAGAGGAAGCCGACGGCTCCCGGGAGGGGATTGTGGGTTGTAAAGTGATGTGGGATGAGGGTCTCCACGTTCAGGAGGGTCTTGAGGGTAGGTTCAACGAGCAGAACTTGGGTTTGGATGCCCAAGAGCTGTGCTTTGGCTCTTAAAACCGCGCTGGGGCTTCGCTGTTTCTCTGAGGATTTTCTGCTTCCCTGAGGATCAGCTGCTTGGAGTCCCGCTTAGACCTCAGCAAAGGAATTGTCCTCCCCCCAAAAGGCCACTGAAAGAGCTGAAAATGATTGCAAACCGCCTGGGTTTGGGCTGGGAGCGCCCATCCTGGTGCCTCCCTCTGCTCTGAGTGGCAGGAGGCTGAGCACTGCTCCCGAAATTCAGTGGGCAGATGGCTTGTCCGTGGCTGACAGCATCCTTGGCTGGAGCTGCTGGCATGGCAGTGGTGAGGGAGGACGTGCCCGCAGAGATCCTTCCCCTTCCCCTTCCCCTTCCCCTTCCCCTTCCCCTTCCCCTTCCCCTTCCCCTTCCCCTTCCCCTTCCCCTTCCCCTTCCCCTTCCCCTTCCCCTTCCCCTTCCCCTTCCCCTTCCCCTTCCCCTTCCCCTTCCCCTTCCCCTTCCCCTTCCCCTTCCCCTTCCCCTTCCCCTTCCCCTTCCCCTTCCCCTTCCCCACATTTCACTTGCAAGGGATCCAGCGGGATCCAGCCACGATTCTTGGGAAGACACAGAGGAGGGGCAGCTGCCCACCACTCAAACTCTTCCCTCGGTGCCTCCAAAGCCGTTTTGGAGGGAATCCTGCCTATTTTTACTGTCACCTTACGTGTGGCAGGGTGCTGCCTGGGGGTGGGCAGCTGCTCCCATCCCTGCCGCCTCCAAGAGGAGCGAGCCATAACGTCCCACTTCCCGTGTGGAGATGAACCCCAAAGATGCATCAGGAGCATCTCTCCTCCTTGCAAAGCTCCTGGTGTCGCGGTGGGGAGGATTTTCGGTGCCTTCCATCCATCACCTTGCGCTGAAAACCTCTTTTACTTAACCCTGACCGAAGCGCCGCGCTCCCTCCCTGCGCCGTAGGTGGGCTGGAGCCTTCCTGATGTGTTCTCCATCCCCCTCAGGGAGCATCGCCCCTTGTAAAACAGCCTTTGGTTGGGTTTGGGTTTTTTTTTTGCTCTGTAACAAGCTCAATCTCTCTCCTTGACCGGGAAAGAAAAAGCTGCCTAGGGCAGGGCTAAGTGGGTTAGGGAGCCGTCACGATGAAAAAAGGGAAACGAGGGCAAGCGGAGGAGGAGAGCGCCTGGACCAGGGATAACCACGGAGCTGTATCCCTAAGGGCCATCATCCAGCCTCCTCCTGGGGTTTGGAAAGCTGGGAAGGCTCATCTGCGAGCAAGGGGGCGGGGGGGGAGGTGGGGGTGGGGATGGGGGGGGGACACCAAGCTGACTTCTCGGTACTTGCCAAAAAAAATCAGGGCTGGCTGATTAACCTCAGCACGCTCAGCTCCTGCCGCCTGAAATCTGTTCCCATCAACTGCTCCTCATCCTCTGTGTGTGTAGGGGGGTGGGGGGTGGGTGTTGGTTTACAGCCGTGCCACATCCAAGCCCTCTTTTGCCAACGTGAAAGTCAGGGGTGGGAAGGGAGGGGGCAAAAATGTGTCTTGCTTTGAGCTCGATGAGATCCTTCTGTAGTCCTTGGGTGAGCTGTTTGCTTTAGCTTCTGTATCCCCTCCTGCCCCCCAGCACCGGTAATGAAGTGATGGGGGGTGGGTGGGGGCTGGGGTGGTGGGAAAGGAGGCAAAGCCCCAAATTTGAAGGTGCTTTGGGATTCTCTGGGCTCGGCCCCTCCAGGGGAGGTCGGTTGGGGTTGGGTTTTGTGGTGATCTTGTCCTTAGGGCTCTCCCCATGAGGCTCCTCCAAGCCAAAAAGACAGCTTGGGGTGGGGGGCAATGTGTCCTGCTTTGATCTCGATGAGATCCTTCTGTAGTCCTTAGGTGAGCTGTTTGCTTTAGCTCCTGTACCCCTCCTGCCCCCCCAGCACCGGTAATGAAGTGATGGGGGGTGGGGAGGGGAGGGTTGAGGGGGTGAGGGGGGGTGAGGGAAGGGAGGCAAAGCCCAAATTTGAAAGTGCTTTGGGAATTTCTGGGCTCTGCCCCTCCATGGGAGGTCGGTTGGGGTTGGGCTTTGTGGTGATCTTGTCCTTAGGGCTCTCCCCATGAGGCTCCTCCAAGCCAAAAAGACAGCTTGGGGAGGGGGGCAATGTGTCCTGCTTTGATCTCGATGAGATCCTTCTGTAGTCCTTAGCTGAGCTGTTTGCTTTAGCTCCTGTATCCCCTCCTGGCCCCCCCAGCATCTGTAATGGGGGGAGGGAAAGGAGGCAAAGCCCAAATTTGAAGGTGCTTTGGGATTCTCTGGGCTTTGCCCCTCCAGGGGAGGTCGGTTGGGGTTGGGCTTTAGGAGATCCTGCCCTTAGGGCTCTCCCCATCCGGCTTCTCCAAGCCAAAAAGACAGCTTGGAGCGGGGTGGAAAACTAAATAAATCCCTTTTCAGTTATTTTTATCAGCGAGCTGAATTTCTTCTCCCTCTCTTCTCCATTCCCAGGGTGTCCCTGCTGAGGTTTTTCTCTCGCAGGGATTTCCCCCACCTTGCACACAGGGCTGGGAAAAGCTCCTTTGCCTCTTAGCCCGTAGGAAAAACAGCGGCGTGTGGCTTTCCCTGGGATGAAGGGAGCCACCTGCTCGTGTCTCTGCTGAGCTCCTTTGTAGGCAAGAGGCTTTTTGGGTGGGAGTTTGTGTGCTGGGAGAGGAGGGAGGGGAAAGGAGGAGCAGCCTCTGAGCCACGTGGGAGCGAGACCTGCCCTAATTCACCTGCAGATCCGCGGCGCTGACCTGGAAAACCAGCCCAGGCTCCCTCCAGTCTTTTCCAAACCCCTGCTTCTCCCTGGCAAAGCTTGCAGTCACCTCTAGCATTTCATCCTCCCCTGCTTTCCCCGTGGATTCTGGGTTTCCAGGATACCTGTGCTATGCTGATGGGTAAATTCAGGGCACACAGGAGGCTAAAGCCCCTTCGTGAAGCTCACACACAGGGGCTGGAAGGGACCCCTGGAGATCACTGAGTCTAACTCCCCTGCCAGAGCAGGAGCACAGAATCCAGCACAGGTCACACAGGAATGCAGCCAGATGGGGTTTGAAGGTCTCCAGGGAAGGAGACTCCACAACCCCGCCTGGGGAGCCTCCTATCCATGGTCATTGCCCTGCCCCAATTAACCCAGTTTGTGGTAATTGCCTTGCCCCAGTTATCCCAGTTCTGCCCTCCCCACTGGCTGTTGCTCTTCCAAAATCTTGAAGCCAGGCAAGGATCTTCCACCCCATCCCACCTACCATCCCAAACTCATGCAGATGACACTGAGCTGGGGGCAGGAGTTGAGCTGTTAGAGGGTAGGAGAGCTCTGCAGAGGGACCTTGCCAGGCTGGGCAGATGGGCAGAGGCCAAGGGCAGGAGACTGAACACATCCAAGTGCCAGGTTCTACACATTGGCCACAACAACCCCAGGCAGTGCTTCAGGCTGGGGACAGAGTGGCTGAGAGCAGCCAGGCAGAAAGGGAACTAGGGGTAGTGGTTGATAGTAGGCTGAACATGAGCCTGCAGTGTGCCCAGGGGGCCAAGAAGGCCAAGGGCATCCTGGCCTGCAGCAGGAACACTGTCGCCAGCAGGAGCAGGGAAGTTCTTGTGCCCTGTGCTCAGCACTGCTTAGGCCACACCTGGAGTCCTGTGTCCAGTTCTGGGCTCCTCAGTTTAAGAAGGACATTGAGAGACTTGAAGGTGTCCAGAGAAGGGCAAGAAAGCTGGGGAGGGGTCTGGAGCACAGCCCTGGGAGGAGAGGCACTGGGTGTGCTATATGCTGCCTGCTATTGGCAGTGTGTGCTATACACTCCCTGCTATAGGCTCTGTGTGTGCTATGTGCTATAGCTGTAGGCATTGTCCCCTATATACTCCGTGCTATATGCTGCCTGCCATAGGCACTGTGTGTCCTATATACTCCCTGCTATAGGCTCTGTGTGTACTATAATGCTCCCTGCTATAGGCTCTGATTGTTCTATGCTCCATGCCATAGGCTCTATGCTAAAGGCAGGGTGCTGTATGCTGTATGCTGCCTGCTATAGGAGTGTGTGTGCTATATGCTGCCTGCTACGGGCTCTGTGTGCTATGTGCCGCATGCTATAAGCACTGTGTGCTATGTGCTGCATGCTATAGGCACTGTGTGCTATGTGCTGCATGCTATACCCACTGTGTGCTATATGCTGCCTGCTACGGGCTCTGTGTGCTATGTGCTGCATGCTATAGGCACTGTGTGCTATGTGCTGCATGCTATAAGCACTGTGTGCTATATGCTGCCTGCTATGGGCTCTGTGTGCTATGTGCTGCATGCTATAGGCACTGTGTGCTATGTGCTGCATGCTATAAGCACTGTGTGCTATATACTGCCTGCTACGGGCTCTGTGTGCTATGTGCTGCATGCTATAGGCACTGTGTGCTATGTGCTGCATGCTATAAGCACTGTGTGCTATGTGCTGCATGCTATAGGCACTGTGTGCTATGTGCTGCATGCTATAGGCACTGTGTGCTATATGCTGCCTGCTATGGGCTCTGTGTGCTATATGCTCCATACCATAGGCTCCATGCTAAATGCAGAGTGCTGTGTGCTCCATACCATAGGCTCCATGCTAAATGCAGAGTGCTGTGTGCTCCATACCATAGGCTCCATGCTAAATCCAGGCTGTTGTGTGCTATATGCTCCATGCCATAGGCTCCATGCTAAATGCAGGGTGCTGGGTGCTATATGCTCCATGCCATAGGCTCCATGCTAAATGCAGGGTGCTGGGTGCTATATGCTCCATGCCATAGGCTCCATTCTTAATCAGGGCTGTTGTGTGCTATATGCTCCATGCTTAATCCAGGCTGTTGTGTGCTATATGCTCCATGCCATAGGCTCCATTCTTAATCCAGGCTGTTGTGTGCTATATGCTCCATACCATAGGCTCCATGCTAAATCCAGGCTGTTGTGTGCTATATGCTCCATGCTTAATCCAGGCTGTTGTGTGCTATATGCTCCATGCTCAATGCAGGGTGCTGTATGCTATAGGCTGCATGCTGAATGCAGGCTGATGTGTGCCATATGCTCCATGTGCAGGATGCTGTGTGCTGTAAGCTCCATGCTCGGTGCAAGGAGCACACCGTGCTGCCTGCTGAACATGCTGCGTGCTCTGTGTCCTGTGCTGCATGCTGCATGCTAAATGCCAATCATGTGGTAGCTTTAGGCTGTGACTTTAAGAGTTTTGGGTTTGGTTTTTTTCACAGATCTTGAGCAGAGAAGTAGTAAAATGTAAATAAATCACTGCTGGGTGTGAAAAGGAAAAGAAGGATGGATCCAAACCATCCCATTGGAAAGAGAAGGGACTTAAGCTAGGGATGGAAGCTATTTCCTCTCTCTTCTTGCTTCCTTGGGCTGGGAGATACTAACTTTGTGCTTCTGCTTGACCCTGGCTGAACAGGAGCCAGCAGTGTGCCCAGGGGGCCCAGAAGGCCAAGGGCATCCTGGCTTGCAGCAGGAAGAGTGTGGCCAGCAGGAGCAGGGAAGTCCTTGTGCCCTGTGCTCAGCACTGCTTAGGCCACACCTGGAGTCCTGTGTCCAGTTCTGGGCTCCTCAGTTTAAGAAGGACATTGAGAGACTTGAAGGTGTCCAGAGAAGGGCAAGAAAGCTGGGGAGGGGTCTGGAGCACAGCCCTGTGGGGAGAAGCTGAGGGAGCTGGGGTTGCTTAGCCTGGAGCAGAGGAGGCTCAGGGGAGACCTTCTTGCTCTCTCCAACTCCCTGAAGGGAGCTTGGAGCCAGGAGGGGGTTGGTCTCTTCTCCCAGGCAGGCACTCAGCCCCAGAACAAGAGGACACAGTTTCAAGCTGTGCCAGGGGAGGTTTAGGCTGGAGGTGAGGAGAAAGTTCTTCCCAGCAAGAGAGATTGGCCATGGGAATGTGCTGCCCAGGGAGGTGGTGGAGTCCCCATCCCTGGAGGTGTTCAAGAGGGGCTTGGATGTGGCACTTGGAGCCATGGTTTAGTTGTCAGGAGGTACTGGGTGATGATCTCTGAGGTCTTTTCCAACCTGGTTCATTCTGTGATCCTGTATTAACTTCTCTGCTTCTGTCTCTTGTCCCTTTTGTACAGGGTGGGTAAGGGGGAGGCAGGGAGGTAGAAGCTAGTAGCTTCCCTTGGTCCTTGGCCAGGTGGGGTCCTTGTGCTGTTTATTAATTGTGAATATCTGTGACTATTGTCTATTTGTACACATTCAGTGCATTTCATTGTAGAGTTAGTGCTGCTTGTAAATCACAGCTTTCATTTGTTTCCAGCTGAGCTGGTCTGGCAAATTTAATGGTTGGGGGGGCGGGGGGGGCGAATTTCAGCCCATAACAGGTGTTCCATGCTATATGAATGTGGTAGAGGATGAAAAGCTCAACAGGAGCCAGCAGTGAGCACTTGCAGCCCAGAGAGCCAAGCAGAGCCTGGGCTGCAGCAAGAGAAGTGTGGCCAGCAGGGCCAGGGAGGGGATTCTGCCCCTCTGCTCCACTCTGCTGAGACCACAGCTGCAGCTCTGGGGCCAGTGCTGGAGCCTCTGTGCCAGGAAGGCTCTGGAGGGGCTGGAAGGTGTCCAGAGAAGGGCCACGAGGAGGAGCAGAGGGCTGGAGCTGCTCTGCTGTGAGCACAGCCTGAGGGAGTTGGGGTTGTGCAGGCTGGAGAGGAGAAGGCTCTGAGGAGACCTTCTTGTGGCCTTCCAGGATCTGCAGGGGGCTCCAAGAAAGCTGGGGAGGGACTTCTGAGGGTGTCAGGGAGTGATAGGACTGGGGGGGATGGAGCAAAACTAGAAGTGGGGAGATTGAGATTGGCTGTGAGGAAGAAGTTGTTGGCCAGGAGGGTGGTGAGAGCCTGGCACAGGCTGCCCAGGGAGGTGGTGGAAGCCTCCTGCCTGGAGGTGTTTGCAGCCAGGCTGGATGTGGCTGTGAGCAACCTGCTGTGGTGTGAGGTGTCCCTGGCCATGGCAGGGGGGTTGGAGCTGGCTGAGCCTTGAGCTCCCTTCCAACCCTGATGATTCTAGGAGTCTGTGATTCTATAAGTGCTGCTTGCTCCATGCCACTGGCTGCATTCTATGTGCTCCATGCCGTAGCACAGAGGCACAGAGTGCTTTGGGTTGGAAGGGCCTTTAAAGATCTTCTAGTTCCAAACCCCCTGCAGTGTGCTGTGTGCTGCACACTGAATGCAGTGTGCTCCATGCTATGTCTGTGCTGCATTCTATATGTTCCAAACCCTTCTGCAGTGTGCTCCATGCTGCAAACTAAATGCAGAGTGCTCCCTGCCATGTACTGCATATGTTCCATGCTTTATGCAGTGTGCTGCATGGGTTTGGAGCACACTAAACACTGTGTGCTCCACTCTGTATGTTCCATGCCCTGCTCTGCATTGTATATGCTCCATGCTTTATGCAGTGTGCTATAAGGGTTTGGAGCTCACTAAAGACTGTGTACTGCATTCTATGTGCTCCCTGCCATATGCTGCATTCTATATGCTCCATATTTTATGGTGTGCTGTATGGCTTGGGAGCACATTAGATGCTGTGTGCTGCATTCTGTATGTTCCATGCCTTATGCAGTGTGCTATAAGGGTTTGGAGCACACTAAATACTGTGTGCTCCACTCTGTATGTTCCATGCCCTGCTCTGCATTCTATATGCTCCATGCTTTATACAGTGTGCTATAAGGGTTTGGAGCACACTAAACACTGTGTGCTCCATTCTGTATGATCCATGCCATGTGCTGCATTCTAGATGTGCCATGCTTTATGCAGTGTGCTGTATGAGTTTGAAGCACATTAAACACCCTGTGCTCCATTCTGTATGTTCCATGCCATGCTCTGCATTCCACATGCTCCATGCCACGTGTCCAGAGAAGGGCCACAAGGATGATCAGAGGGCTGGAGCTGCTCTGCTGTGAGGACAGACTGAAAGAGTTGGGGCTGTTCAGTCTGGAGAAGAGAAGGCTCTGAGGTGACCTCATTGGTCACTGGGAAGGGACTTCTCAGGGTCTCAGGTAGTGATAGGACTAGGGGGAATGGAATGAAGCTGGGGGTGGGGAGATTCAGGCTGGAGGTGAGGAGGAAGTTCTTCCCCATGAGAGTGGTGAAGCCCTGGAATGGGTTGTCCAGGGGGGTGGTTGGGGCCCCAGCCCTGGAGGTGTTTAAGCCCAGGCTGGATGAGGCTCTGGCCAGGCTGATCTAGTGTGGGGTGTCCCAGCCCATGGCAAGGGGGTTGGAACTGGATGATCCTTGTGGTCCCTTCCAACCCTGACTGATACTATGATACTGTGATGCTCTGCATTCCACATGCTCCATGCCATGCTCTGCAGTCTCATGTTCCATGCCATGTGCTGCATTCTAGATGTGCCATGCTTTATGCAGTGTGCTGTATGAGTTTGGAGCACATTAAACACTGTGTGCTCCATTCCACAGGCTCCATGCCATGCTCTACATTCTCATGCTCCATGCCATGTGCTGCATTCTGTGTGTTCCATGCTTTATGCAGTGTGCTGTAAGAGTTTGGAGCACACTAAACACTGTGTGCTCCATTCTGTATGTTTCATGCCACACTCTGCATTCTATATGCTCCATGCCACGCTCTGCATTCTCATGTTCCATGCCATGCTCTACATTCCACATGTTTCCATGCCATATGCTGCATTCTGTGTGTTCCATGCTTTATGCAGTGTGCTGCATGGGTTTGGAGCACACTAAACACTGTGTGCTCCACTCTGTATGTTCCATGCCATGTTCTGCATTCTATATGCTCCATGCTTTATGCAGTGTGCTGTAAGGGTTTGCAGCACACTAAACACTGTGTGCTCCATTCTGTATGATCCATGCCATGCTCTGCATTCTACATGATCCATGCCATGCTCTGCATTCTCATGTTCCATGCCATATGCTGCATTCTGTGTGTTCCATGCTTTATGCAGTGTGCTGCATGGGTTTGGAGCACACTAAACACTGTGTGCTCCACTCTGTATGTTCCATGCCATGTTCTGCATTCTACATGTTCCATGCCATGCTCTGCATTCTCATGTTCCATGCCATATGCTGCATTCTGTGTGTTCCATGCTTTATGCAGTGTGCTATAAGAGTTTGGAGCACACTAAACACTGTGTGCTCCACTCTGTATGCTCCATGCCACGTTCTGCATTCCACATGCTCCATGCCATGCTCTGCATTCTGCATGCTCCATGCCATGCTCTGCATTCTCATGTTCCATGCCATATGCTGCATTCTGTGTGTTCCATGCTTTATGCAGTGTGCTATAAGGGTTTAGAGCACACTAAACACCGTGTGCTCCATTCTGTATGCTCCATGCCATACTCTGCATTCCACATGCTCCATGCCATGCTCTACATTCTATATGTTCCATGCTTTATGCAGTGTGCTGTATGAGTTTGGAGCACACTAAACACTGTGTGCTCCACTCTGTATGTTCCATGCTTTATGCAGTGTACTGCATGGGTTTGGAGCACACTGAACACGGTGTGCTGCATTCTGCATGTTCCATGCCATGCTCCACATTCTCTATGTTCCACGCCATGCTCCACATTCTGTATGTTCCATGCCATGCTCTGCATTCTATATGCTCCATGCTATGTGCTGCACTCCCTATGCTCCACGCTCTACACAGAGTGCTCCATGCACCGTGCAAAGTGCTCCATGCTCTAAGCTAAACTCTCTATGCAACATGCTTAAGTACATCCCCCTCCCCTGGGGGCTTCTTAGATGCCTCTGTAGTTCCCCCCCTTCCTCTTCCAACCCCCTTCAACAGTTCTTCCTTCGTAAAGACACCAGTTGCTTTTAATCCCATCACCTCCAAGCCCTTCACGCCGAGGTCTCGCCAGGCTTGAGCAGCGCCGTGGAAAAGCCGCTCAGGTCCTGCCCGGCTGGCTTGCGGTGGAGCATCCAGATGCGACCTTCCGCAGGCGCTCACAAGCCCGTGGAGACAATCTCCGGGCTTCACATGCCCCACCAGGCTCTTTTTCCTCCTGCTTGTTACGGCAGAAATAGGCTTTTCTGTCAGCAAATCTGTGTCGGGAACGCTTGACCGACTCTCGCCCGGCTCCTCCAGCGAGCGCTTTACGATCTGCTGATGAAAAGCTCTCCGCGGTGTCGGGATAAGAGCTGGGGTTTATTTAATCCACAGCCACTAATGGCTTGGGAATGAGACTGAAGAGGGGGCAAGGCTCCCGCTAAGGCTCCTGCAGCGCTTGCCGAGGGAAAAGCCTGCCAGGGAGGGGGGTGGGGGGTAGGGTATGAAGCCAAACCCTCAGCCTGCCAAGGATGGAGCCGGCCAGGACCTGCCTGAGCCCACAGGGTGAAGCATCACCCCGTTTGGGACCTGCTGGTGATGGGATTTCCTCAGTGCTTTGGGGCTTTTGTTTTGCTCCTAGTTTCTAAGAGAAAGGTCTTGATTTTAGCCATTCCGAGCCAACCTCTGTGCTCAGGCATCAGCAGAGAGGAAAGTTAAGGGAAGGAGTCGTCCCCCTCTCCCCCTCAAACCCCACCTGGATGCATTCCTGAGTGACCTGCCCTAGGTGATGCTGCTTTGGCAGGGGAGTTAGGCTTAGAATCATAGAATCATCAAATCATCAGGGTTGGAAGGGACCTCGAGGCTCAGCCAGTTCCAACCCCCCTGCCATGGGCAGGGACACCTGCTGAGGAGGTCACTCTACCAACTCCTTTATTCCAGCTGGCTTGGGATAGGAGAGAGTGATGGGATTGAGAGTGATGGGATTGAGAGTGATAGAGCAAAGCAAGAGGAGCAGTAACCCACATCTCATCTGAGCAGCATCTCTCACCAGAGCTGCCATCACTGTGTGGGACCAGGGCAGGCTGTTAACCCAGCACTGAGCCTTTCACAGCATCACAGAATCATGGAATTGTCAGGGTTGGAAGGGAGCTCAAGGCTCAGCCAGCTCCAACCCCCTGCCATGGGCAGGGACACCTCACACCACAGCAGGTTGCTCACAGCCACCTCCAGCCTGGCTGCAAACACCTCCAGGCAGGAGGCTTCCACCACCTCCCTGGGCAACCTGTGCCAGGCTCTCACCACCCTCCTGGCCAACAACTTCTTCCTCACAGCCAATCTCAATCTCCCCATTTCTAGTTTTGCTCCATCCCCCCCAGTCCTATTCCTCCCTGACACCCTCAAAAGTCCTTCCCCAGCTTTCTTGGAGCCCCCTGCAGATGCTGGAAGGCCACAATGAGGTCTCCTGGGAGCCTTCTCCTCTCCAGACCGAACAGCCCTAACTCCCTCAGTCTGTCCTCACAGGACTCGATGCTCTCTGGAGGTACTTTCCAACCCCTACCCTTCTATGACCTTCTGATTCTGTCCGGAGCCAGGAGGTGCAGCTCTGGCTTCACAAACTTCCCGACTCCCAAACCAGGCTGGACGAGGCTCTGGCCAGCCTGATCTAGTGTGGGGTGTCCCTGCCCATGGCAGGGGGGTTGGAACTAGATGATCCTTGTGGTTCCTTCCAACCCTGACTGATTCTATGATTGTAAACCCCGCTGCGAAGAGCCGAGCCGAGGCGAGCCGAGCCGGGAGGATGCAGCTGATGTTGCCGGTTTTGTTCCCTTGCCAAGCTGCTCTCTTTGCCCTTTTGTTTGCTTTCTGCCGAGGCTCTTGGAGTACTGATGGGCTTGTTTCTCACTAATGGTGCTCACATTATCTCTTCCCCACCATTATCTCCTTCCCGCTTTTCCTGTCTCCTTCCTAAAATAAACCCTCAATCACTGGCTTGTTTTCCCCACTTTCGGGGCCCGGATTCCCCCCTCGGTGCCAAGGGCAGGCAACCATAATCTAACGTTCTCAACACAGAGATTAGAATAGAAGAGAATTAAACAGGTTGGGAGAGACCTCAGAGATCAGCAAGTCCAACCTATCACCCAGCACCGTCTGATCAACTAACCCATGGCACCAAGCACCCCATCCAGTCTCCTCCTGAACACCTCCAGGGATGGGGACTCCACCACCTCCCTGGGCAGCACATTCCAGTGGCCAATTACTCTATCTGGGAAGAACTTCTTCCTAACATCCAGCCTGAACCTCCCCTGGCACAGCTTGAGACTGTGTCCTCTTGTTCTGGGGCTGGCTGCCTGGGAGAAGAGACCAACCCCCAGCTGGCTACAACCTCCCTGCAGGGAGTTGCAGAGAGCAATGAGGTCTCCCCTGAGCCTCCTCTTCTGCAGGCTAAGCAACCCCAGCTCCCTCAGCCTCTCCTCCCAGGGCTGTGCTCCAGACCCCTCCCCAGCTTTGTTGCCCTTCTCTGGACACCTTCAAGTCTCTCAATGTCCTTCTTAAACTGAGGAGCCCAGAACTGGACACAGGACTCCAGGTGTGGCCTCAGCAGTGCTGAGCACAGGGCAGAAGGACTTCCCTGCTCCTGCTGGCCACACTCTTCCTGCTGCAGGCCAGGATGCCCTTGGCCTTCTTGTCTGCCTGGGCACACTGCTGGCTCATGTTCAGCTTACTATCAACCACTACTCCCAGGTCCCTTTCTGCCTGGTTGCTCTCAGCCACTCTGACCCCATCAGAGCTTGAAAGGAGCCACCCTAAGCCAGTGCTTAAGGGAAAGGTCTCATTATGGGCTTGCAGGTGGAAGATGGGGGGAGGTGGAGATGAAGTGCTGGATGTTTGTTTTTCTCCTGCCATGAATGATGGTCTGTCTGGAAGCTGAAGCAGCAGCATTATCACCCAGCCTGATTCCTGCTGGTGATAGATCTTCTGCAGCAATCTCTCCCCATTATATGGTGCTTCACATCAGCAAGAGTGTGGCCAGCAGGAGCAGGGAAGTCCTTGTGCCCTGTGCTCAGCACTGCTGAGGCCACACCTTGAGTCCTGAGTTCTTGCTCTCTCCAGCTCCCTGAAGGGAGGTTGGAGCCAGGTGGGGCTTGGGCTCTTCTCCCAGGCACCCAGCCCCAGAACAAGAGGACACAGTCTGAAGCTGTGCCAGGGGAAGTTTAGGCTGGAGGTGAGGAGAAAGTTCTTCCCAGAAAGAGTAGCTGGCCATTGGAATGTGCTGCCCAGGGAGGTGGTGGAGTCCCCATCCCTGGAGGTGTTCAAGAGGGGCTTGGATGTGGCACTTGGAGCCATGGTCTAGGTGTCAGGAGGTGTTGAGTGACAGGTTGGACTTGCTGATCTTTGAAGCCTTTTCCAACCTTATTGATTCTGTGATTCTATGGCAAGGGCTTGGAGTGCTGGAGGGGCAATGGCTTTGACCTGGGAGAGGGAAGATTAATATTGGAGATGATGAAGAAATTCTTTCCAGTGAGGGTGGGGAGACACTAGAACAGGTTGCCCAGGGAGGCTGTGGATGTTCTTTCCCTGGAGGTGTTCAAAAAAGGCTTGGGTGTGGCCCTTGGAGCCATGGTTTAGCTGTCAGGAGGTGTTGGGTGACAGCTTGGACTTGCTGATCTCTGAGATCTTTTCCAGCCTTATTGATTCTGTGTTTCACCATGAGTAGATCTCATCTGTTAGCCATCCTGCATGGAGTCAGTTCCCCATCCCCCAGCAGGGCCCTGGGCAAAGCAGAGTTACCCAAATCCTCCTATGCCCTCTCTGAGTCACCACATCCTCCTGCAGCACAGCTTGCCAGGTGTGCCTTGAGGAGAAAGGCAAAGGGAACTGATTTATCCCACCAAAGGCTCTTGGCATCCTCTTGGTGCTGCAAGCAGGGGTGGGATGGCAAAGCCTGAGTGGTCCTTCCTCTTCTCCCAGCTGGTGCAGACACCAAATCTGCTTGGAGCAGAGCATTTCTGGCCTTAAAAATGTGAGGAAGATTCTTGCTGGAGCAGAAAGAAAAGGATCTTAGCTCATGGTCCACCGAGGGACTGCCTCAGTTCAGGCTGGAAATCTTCCCAGGTGTGACTGAGAGCCAAGCTTTGAACCCTGCTCTCCAGAGCTGCAAAGCTGAGGTGGAAACCTAAACCACTTGGCCACCAAAATCCCCTCCCAGACCTTCTCCAACCAAGCCAGGGGAGGGTTTTGCAGAGGGGAAGACACAGCCAGCAGCCCTCCTTGTGCTGAAGGAGGTGCTCATATCCACAAGGGGGGGGTCACCAGCGTGCAAGGAGCTCAGCTCCCCTGCATCCCCCACCTCAACACCGGGCTCACCCTCATGCTTTTGGTGATACCTGCTGAGCTGGAGCCTTTTCCTCCCCATCTTGCTGCTGTGGCCCAACTCAGCCCTGCTGCAAGCAGCCAACAGCTCCCAGAGCCACCACTTGGCACCCATGGCAGTGACAACCACCAGCCCAAATCAGGCTTCTCACCATCTTCCTCTTGTCAAGCATTATCAGCAGCAAGAGCAACACACCTCTTGGGATCCTTCCCAGCAGAGGCAGCATCAAAGGCAACATCACAGCCAGCACATCCTGGGTGAGCCATGAAACCCATCCCTACCCCCCCCAGAAGTGTTTCCATGGATAGCAGTCACCTAGAAGCAAACCCAAGGGCCAGCCACCACATTATCCCTGGCACCCTTCCATCCCAGTCCTTATTTTGCTCCCTTAGGGAGGCCCAAGCCCCCATCATGGAGCATCCCTGCTTTGCCCCAGCCCATCCCACTCACTGCAGAGCCCTTTGCAAAGGCACAAAATGCAGAATCACAGAATGAATCAGCTTGGAAGGGACCCTCAGAGGGCATCCTGTCCAATCCCCCTGCAGGCAGCAGGGACACCTCCAACTGGATCAGGTTGCCCAGAGCCACATCAAGTCTGATCTTGAATGCCTCCAGGGATGGAGCTTCAACCACCTCCCTGAGCAGCCTGTTCCAGTGTCTCCCCAGCCTCATTGTGCAGAGCTTCCTCCTGGTGCCCAGCTTAAATCTCCCTGCTCCAGTTTTAAACCATTGCCTCCTGTCCTATCCCCACAGGTCCTTCTGAGCAGTCCCTCCCCAGCCTGCCTGGGGCTCCCCTCCAGATACTGAAATGCAGCTCTGAGGTCTCCCCACAGCCTTCTCTTCTCCAGGCTGAACAGCCCCAACTCCCTCAGCCTGGCCTTGCAGCAGAAGTGTTCCAGCCTCCTGGTCATCTTTTTGGCATCCTCTGGACCCCCTCCATGGGCTCCATGTCTCTCTTGGGTCGTGGTCCCCAGAGCTGGACACAGCACTCCAAGTGATGCCTCCCCAGAGCAGAGCAGAGGGGCAGGATCCTCTCTCTCCATCCCTGGCCACACTGCTTTGGATGCAGCCCAGGCTGCCCTTGGCCTTCTGTGCTGCCAGTGCCCATTGCTGGCTCCTGTCCAGCTTCTCCCCAACCAGCACCCCCAAGTCTTTACCTGCAGGGCTGCTCTCCATCTCCTCATCCCCATACACCTGGTGGCAGGGCCTCCAGCTCCTGTTTTTCCTGTCCTGGCCAGATAGGCTGCAGCATCAGGGTTTATCTCCAAGCAGGGCTGGAATAAGCACTGCTAATCCCCTCTGCCCTCCCCTCTGAAGTGTATTGTTGGAGGCATTATATAAACAGGAATTTGTGCAGAGGCTTGGGCAGGAGAGAGATTCAATCCCTGCCTCCCCAGCTCTGGTTTGCAGTGCCTCCAAGACACCCAAGCCCTCCAGCCAAGAAGGATTTTGCAGCTGGAGATGTGCTCCCAGCAGCAGAAGAGGCAGAAAGTGTGACCTGGAAGCTGAGGAGGGCTTGGGGATGCCTCAGTGTGACGGTTGGGCTCCATGATCTTGGAGGTCTTTTCCACCCAAACCAGTTCTGTGATTCTAGGATCTGTGATTCCACCTCCACTGCCCCTTTCTGTTGGGTTGTACCATCCCCTCCACTGGGAAATGTGGATTTTCCTGGAGCCAGGGGTGGAGCCAGCAGCCAAAATGCCCCTGAGATGGTCTCCAGAAGCAGGACTTGGCTGTGAATTCAGCCCAGAGCTGCTTCAAACCTCCCTCCCTGCTTCAAACCTCCCTTACCAAGGAAGACAGGATCCCATTCATGATAGAATAGAATAGGGTAGGATAGGATAGGATAGGATAGGATAGGATAGGATAGGATAGGATAGGATAGGATAGGATAGGATAGGATAGGATAGAATAGAATAGACCAGACCAGGTTGGAAGAGACCTTCAAGATCCTCAAGTCCAACCTATCACCCAACACCATCTAATCAACTTAACCATGGCACCAAGCACCCCATCCAGTCTCCTCCTAAACACCCCCTCAATGATGGGGACTCCACCACCTCCCTGGGCAGCACATTCCAATGGCAAATCACTCTCTCTATGATGAATTTCTTCCTAACATCCAACCTAAACCTCCCCTGGTGCAGCTTGAGATTGTGTCCTCTTGTTCTGGGGCTGGCTGCCTGGGAGAAGAGACCAACCCCCACCTGGCTCCAACCTCCCTTCAGGGAGTTGGAGAGAGCAAGAAGGTCTCCCCTGAGCCTCCTCTTCTCCAGGCTAAGCAACCCCAGCTCCCTCAGAAGGCAAATGGCTTCCTGGTCTGCATCAGGAAGAGTGTGGCCAGCAGGAGCAGGGAAGTCCTTGTGCCCTGTGCTCAGCACTGCTTAGGCCACACCTGGAGTCCTGTGTCCAGTTCTGGGCCCCTCAGTTTAAGAAGGACACTGAGAGACTTGAAGGTGTCCAGAGAAGGGCAAGAAAGCTGGGGAGGGGTCTGGAGCACAGCCCTGGGAGGAGAGGCTGAGGGAGCTGGGGTTGCTTAGCCTGCAGAAGAGGAGGCTCAGGGGAGACCTTCTTGCTCTCTGCAACTCCCTGAAGGGAGCTTGGAGCCAGCTGGGGGTTGGTCTCTTCTCCCAGGCAGCCAGCCCCAGAACAAGAGGACACAGTCTCAAGCTGTGCCAGGGGAGGTTCAGGCTGGATGTGAGGAAGAAATTCTTCCCCGCAAGAGAGATTGGCCATGGGAATGTGCTGCCCAGGGAGGTGGTGGAGTCCCCATCCCTGGAGGTGTTCAGGAAGAGCCTGGATGAGGCCCTTGGTGCCATGGTTGAGTTGATCAGATGGTGCTGGGTGATAGGTTGGACTGGATGATCTCTGAGGTCTCTTCCAACCTGGTTAATTCTATTCTATTCTATTCTATTCTATTCTATTCTATTCTATTCTATTCTATTCCATTCCATTCCATTCCATTCCATTCCATTCCATTCCATTGCATCCCATTCTATCCTATCCTATTCTATTCTATCCTACCCTATCCTATCCTACCCTATCCTACCCTACACTATCCTATCCTATCCTATCCTATCCTATCCTATCCTATCCTATCCTACCCTATCCTATCCTATCCTATCCTACCCTACCCTACCCTACCCTACCCTACCCTACCCTATCCTATCCTATCCTATCCTATCCTACCCTACCCTACCCTACCCTATCCTATCCTATCCTATCCTATCCTATCCTATCCTATCCTATCCTATCCTATCCTATCCTATCCTATCCTATCCTATCCTATCCTACCCTATTCCGTTCCATTCCGTTCCGTGTGTGTCCTGTTGCCTTGCTGGGGCTTTTCTTCGTTTCCTTCTCGTTCCGCTTGTCCTGCTGGCTGTGGGGTGCTTGGTTTCCCTGAGGGAATCCTTTAGGAGCAGTTGCTGGCTGCAAGCAGGCTGGAGGACGCTTGGCTTCCCTCCCGCCGCCGAGCCAGGCGGCGCCGCCGCCGCTGCCGTAATTAGCGCGGAGGCGTGGGAGGGGGAGAGAGGCTCCAGGAAGTGCAGGAGAAACCCAGCTTCCAAATTAAGCTCCTTCTGCTCCTGGAAACGTCTTCTTTTAGGTTTGGGAGCAGGAAAATATATTCTGCTTCATGAAGGGTTCCCTCAGGACCTGAAGGGGAGGGGAGTGCCTACAAGAAAGCTGCAGAGGGGATTTTGATCCTCTTCAATGTCTTTAGTGATGATCTGGAGGAGGGGATTGAGTACACCAGGAGTAGGTTTGCAGGCAACACCAAGCTGGGAGCAGGAGTTGAGCTGTTAGAGGGTTGGAGAGCTCTGCAGAGGGACCTTGCCGGGCTGGACAGATGGGCAGAGGCCAACAGGATGGCATTCAACAAGTCCAAGTGCCAGGGGCTGCACTTTGGCCACAGCAACCCCAGGCAGAGCTACAGGCTGGGGGCAGAGTGGCTGAGAGCAGCCAGGCAGAGAGGGACCTGGGGGGAGTGGTTGACAGCAGCTGAACAGGAGCCAGCAGGGTGCCCAGGGGGCCAAGAAGGCCAAGGGCATCCTGGCCTGCAGCAGGAAGAGTGTGGCCAGCAGGAGCAGGGAAGTCCTTGTGCCCTGTGCTCAGCACTGCTTAGGCCACACCTGGAGTCCTGTGTCCAGTTCTGGGCTCCTCAGTTTAAGAAGGACATTGAGAGACTTGAAGGTGTTCAGAGAAGTGCAACAAGGCTGGGGAGGGGTCTGGAGCACAGCCCTGGGAGGAGAGGCTGAGGGAGCTGGGGTTGCTTAGCCTGCAGAAGAGGAGGCTCAAGGGAGACTTTCTTGCTCTCTCCAAGTCCCTGAGGGGAGGTTGGAGCCAGCTGGGGGTTTGGTCTCTTCTCCCAGGCAGGCAGCCAGCCCCAGAAGAAGAGGACACAGTCTGAAGCTGTGCCAGGGGAGGTTTAGGCTGGATGTTAGGAAGAAGTTCTTCAGAGAGAGAGAGAGAGACTGGCCATTGGAATGTGGAGTCACCATCCCAGGAGGTGTTTAGGAAGAGCCTGGCTGAGGCACTTGGTGCCATGTTTGAGTTGATCAGATGGTGTTGGGTGATAGGTTGGACTTGATCTTTGAGGTCTTTTCCAACCTGGTTAATTCTATTCTATTCTATTCTATTCTATTCTATTCTATTCTATTCTATTCTATTCTATTCTATTCTATTCTATTCTATTCTATTCTATATTAATCTAGTCTAGTCTAATCTAGTCTAGTCTAGTCTGTTCTATTCTGTTCTATTCTATTCTATTCTAGACTAATCTAGTCTAGTCTAATCTAGTCTAGTCTAGTCTGTTCTATTCTATTCTATTCTATTCTTAGAATCCTAAAGTCATGGAATCATGGAATCAGAGAATCATGGAATCATAGAGTTATAGAATCATGGAATCTTGGTATCATAGGATCACAGAATCATACAAATCATGGAACCATAGAGTCATGGAAGCACAGAGCCATGGATTCATAGACTGCTCCGGGTTGGAAGGCACCTCCGAAGGTCATCCAGTCCAACCCCCTCTGCAGCAAGCAGAGGCATCCTCCACTGGGTTCTGACCAGCCTCACCTCCTTCATCTCCTTCATCTTCTTTTTGACCATTCCCCCCCGCCCGGCAAAGCCGTTCAAGTGGTCCTGGCAGCTGTAGGGATTCACTTCGCCCCTACGAGGCTGACGCGCAGCTCGCAGCCTTTTTTCCCTGCCCGCCCCTCCCTTCTCCCCGCCGCCCTCGACAGCCGAAAAAAACCCCGCGGTGGGGACAGGAAGGAGAGCACTTAGGAGCTGTTTAAGAACCCAGAGCGTGCTCTGGCTGTCAGCAAGCTGAGAGGAAATCCTAGCACATTACCCAGCCTCGATTACCCTCCCTCCCGGGAGCACTGAATTAAAGGAAATATTTTATGATCCTACGCTTCGTTATGTTTTATTAAAAGCAGAGCAGCGGCCTCCCCTGCCACATTCATCAGATCAGAGCCTCTGCCTGCCTTGCTGTTTCATTCCCCTTGATTTTTTCTCCCCCCTCCCCTCCTCCCTTCCTCCCAAGCTCTTTGCTGCTGTCGTTGTTGCTTCCCAAGCTGCCGACTGCTTGGCTTGGCTGTGGGGCTGCTGCAGGCTGGCCCTGGCAATGAAGGAAGAATCAGAGAATCATAAAGGCATAGAGTCATAATCATAGAGTCATAGAGTCACAGAGTCATGGAGTCATGGAGTCATAGAATCATAGAGTCATAGAATCATAATCATAGAATCATAGTTATAGAGTCACGGAGTCACAGAGTCATAGAGTCATAGAATCATAAAGTCATAGAGTCATAGTCATAGAGTCACAGAATCATAGAGTGATAGAGTCATAGAATCATAGAATCAATAAGGCTGGAAAAGACCTCAGAGATCAGCAAGTCTCTCACCCAACACCTCCTGACTAACTAAACTATGCCTCCAAGTGCCACATCCAAGCCTCTCTTGACCACCTCCAGGGATGGGGATTCCACCACCTCCCTGGGCAGCACATTCCCATGGCCAATCTCTCTGGGAAGAACTTTCTCCTCACCTCCAGCCTAAACTTCCCCTGGCACAGCTTGAGACTGTGTCCTCTTGTTCTGGGGCTGGGTGCCTGCCTGGGAGAAGAGACCAACCCCCACATGGCTCCAACCTCCCTGCAGGGAGTTGCAGAGAGCAAGAAGGTCTCCCCTGAGCCTCCTCTTCTCCAGGCTAAGCAACCCCAGCTCCCTCAGCCTCTCCTCCCAGGGCTGTGCTCCAGACCCCTCCCCAGCTTTCTTGCCCTTCTCTGGACACCTTCCAGCAGCTCAACCTCTTTCCTAAGCTGAGGAGCCCAGAACTGGACACAGGACTCCAGGTGTGGCCTCAGCAGTGCTGAGCACAGGGCACAAGGACTTCCCTGCTCCTGCTGGCCACACTCTTCCTGCTGCAGGCCAGGATGCCCTTGGCCTTCTTGGCCCCCTGGGCACACTGCTGGCTCCCGTTCAGCAACTCCCTGAAGGGAGGTAGTAGCCATGTGGGGGTTGGTCTCTTCCCCCAGGCACCCAGCACCAGAACAAGAGGACACAGTCTCAAGCTGTGCCAGGGGAGGTTCAGGCTGGATGTTAGGAAGAAATTCTTCCCAGCAAGAGTAATTGGCCATGGGAATGTGCTGCCCAGGGAGGTGGTGGAGTCCCCATCCCTGGAGGTGTTTAGGAAGAGCCTGGATGAAGCACTTGGTGCCATGGTTTATTAGATCAGATGGTGTTGGGTGACAGGTTGGACTTGATGACCTCAAAGGTCTTTTCCAACCTGGCTAATTCAATTCAATTCAATTCAATTCAATTCAATTCAATTCAATTCAATTCAATTCAATTAAACTCAACTCTATTCTATTCTATTCTATTCTATTCTATTCTATTCTATTCTATTCTATTCTATTCTACCCCATCCCATCCCATTCTCTTCTCTTCTCTTCTCTTCTCTTCTCTTCTCTTCTCTTCTCTTCTCTTCTCTTCTCTTCTCTTCTCTTCTCTTCTCTTCTCTTCTCTTCTCTTCTCTTCTCTTCTCTTCTCTTCTCTTCTCTTCTCTTCTCTTCCAATCCATCCCATTCTTACTCTATTCTATTCTATTCTATTCTATTCTATTCTATTCTATTCTATTCTATTCTATTCTATTCTATTCTATTCTATTCCATTCCATTCCATTCCATTCCATTCCATTCCACTCTCTTCCATCCCATCCCATCCCATCCCATCCCATCCCATTCCATTCCATTCCATTCCATTCCATTCCATTCCATTCCATTCCATTCCATTCCATTCCATTCCATGATTCTTGTCTGCCCTGCCCTAGGTGACTCTGCTCTGGCTTGGGCAGGGGGGGAGGGTTGGCCTGGCTGATCTCCGGGGGTCGCTTCCAACCCCTAACCTCCTGCGGTGCTGTGATTCCGGCTGTGGGAGCAGAGAGGTGTTAATTAGCAGCTATTTCTCATCAGGGTGGAGATGGATAGGGATTAGGGTCCCAGCCATGTGCATCCTCTCCGTGAGGGCGGCGGGGAGGCGGTAAATCAGCGCCGGGGATCGGCGCTGGCAGGGGGAGATATGTTTTAATCTTATTAGCAGCACGGCATTAAGCGAGGGAGCAAAGGGATTATTAATCACCCAGAGTCGAGCAGGGGAGAAGAGGGGAGCTGCAAATGAGCAATCCTGCTTTGTCTGCCCGGCAGGGAGGAGAAAAGAGGAGGCAAAGGCAGGGCAGGGCCCGAGGGACGAGGTGAAAAGGCTGTGCCGAGGGGAGGGGGTGAATGGGGGGATGAAGAGATGGAGGAAGGGGTAGTAGGATGGGTGGATGGATGGATGAAGGCATGAAGGAATGGATGGATGGATGGATGGATGGATGGATGGATGGATGGATGGATGAAGGCATGAAGGGATGGATGGATGGATGGATGAAGGCATGAAGGGATGGATGGATGCATGAAGGGATGGATGGATGGATGGATGGATGGATGGATGGATGGATGGATGGATGGATGGATGGAGGCATGAAGGGATGGATGGATGGGTAATGGGATGGATTAATGGGTAATGGTGTAGAAGGAAGGATGAAGTGATGAAGGAAGAGACAGATGGAAGAACAGAGGGAGGAAAGGAAGGAGGAATGGAGGGATGGAGGGATGGAGGGGTGGGTAATGGGATGGATGGATGGATGGGTAATAGTATAGAAGGAAGGATGAAGTGATGAAGGAAGGGATAGATGGAAGAACAGAGGGAGGGAAGGAAGGAGTAAGGGAGGGAGGGATGGATGGATGGATGGATGGATGGATGGATGGATGGATAATGGGTAATGGGACAGAGGGAAGGATGAAGCAATGAAGGAAGGGACAGATGGAAGAACAAAGCGAGGTAGGGAAGGAGAGAGGGAGAGATGGATACATGGATGGATGGATGGATGGATGGATGGATGGATGGATGGATGGGTAATGGGACAGAGGGAAGGATGAAGAGATGAAGGAAGGGACAGATGGAAAGATGAAGAAAGAGAGAGATCAAGGAATAGAGGGATGGAAGAATGAAGAAAAGGAGAGATGGAAGAACAGAGGGAGGGATGGAGAGAGGGAGGGAGGGAAGAAGGAAGGGATGGAGGGGTAATGGGATAGAGGGAAGGATGAAGAGATGAAGGAAGGGACTGATGGAAGTATAGAGGGATGGAGGGATGAAGGGATGAATGGAAGGGTGATGAACACTCTGTCACTCCTTCCAGCCCTCCATCCTTCCCTCTCTCTACCCTCTACGCCCACACAACCAGCAGAAGGCAGCAGCTGCCTCTTGAGCACTCCCCATGGGAGCACGGAGGGAGTTTGAGGAGACAAAGGGAAGCAGCAGGGTGGCTTCGGCTGCCTTTTAACACCCAGCTCCACTAACAGCGCTGGCGATCTGCCTGCCCCAGGCTCTCCCCCGAGGTCATTTTGGGGGCTAAAAAAACCCCCAAAGCTTCACATCACTTCCTAAATGGCAACAAGAAAGAAGGATCTGGGGGTTTGGTAGGGCTTGAGGACTTCTGCCCTGCACCAGGCTTCGTTTTCCACCCCCCTCTGCCTGAGGCTGAGTGATCTTGAAGGTCTTTTCCAACCTGGTTAATTCTGTATTCTGTTCTATTCTGTCTTTGGAGTTGTTCGGGAGGAAAACAGAGGGGGGAAAGGGGAAGGGGGGGGAGGGGAGGGTGAGAGGGGGAAGGGATAAATTAATAATGATAATGATAATAATCCCTTTGCAGTTACATGGCTCAGGGATCGATGGAGTGATTCCTGCTCACGGCAGACACCCAGGCAGGGAGGGGGACAATCAATGACTACCTCATTTGCCACCAATCAGGGCTGTGGGGTAATTGGATTTCCTGCAAACAGAGAGAGGTGGGAGGGGAGAGAAAAGGGAGAGAGAGAGAGAGGGAAAAGAGAAGTCATTTCATCCTCTGGGTCATGGTCACCTCCTGCTCCTGGGCCGCCTTAGCGCTGCCAGACGCTGCCAGGGCTCTTAGCTATGCTGGGAAATCCGGTGGCAGCAGCGAGAGCTCCAGCCTCAGGCTGGCTCTTCAGTGAAAGGAGTGACTTTTGCCCCAGCCCAAGGCTGGGGACATCCCCCCTGAAGCTGGAGAGGAGATGGGTTAGGGAGGGCTGGGGCATTCTGAATCCCTTTATGCCTCTGTCTGTCCCTGCCATCATTCTTCCAGCCCTGCCGTCACCCCATCCATCCCATCCCTTCATCCCCCATCCATCCCATCCCCATCTCCATCCCTTTCATCACCCCTCCTATCATCCCTCCATCCCTCCACTCATCCCTTCCATCACCCCTCCATCTGTGCCTGTCTCTCATCCATCCCATCCCCTTCATTACCCCTCCATCCACCTCATCACCCTTTCATTCCTCTATACCTCCACTCATCTCTTCCATCACCTCTCCATCCATCCCTTCATCCCCCATCCATTCCTTCATCCCCATCCATCCCATCCCCCTTTCCATCCCTTTAATTACCCCTCCCTCCCTCCATCCATCCATCCCATCACCCCTCCATCCATTCCTTCATTTCCCCCTCCATCCCATTCCCCTTTCCATCCATTTCATTAGCTCCCCATCCATCCCATCACCCCTCCATCCCTTTATACCTTCACTCATCCCTTCCTTCCCCACTCCATCAATCCAATCCCCCTTTCCATTCCTTCCATCACTCCTCCATCCATCTCTTCATCTTCCCATCCATCCCTTCATCCTCTTCATCCATCCCTTCATCTCCCCATCCATCCTTCATCCTCTCCATCCATCCCTTCATCCTCCCATCCATCCCATCATCCTCCCATCCCCTCTACCACCCCTCCATCTATCCCATTACCCCTCCACCCATCCCTTCCTTCCCCATCCATCCCATCACCCCTGCATCCATCCCATCAACACTCCATCCATCCCTTTGTCCTCCCATCCATCCCATCACCCCTCCATTCCTCTGCTCATGCCTTCCTTCATTCCTCCATCCCTCCCTCTCTCACTCCTTCCATCCCACCATCCATCCCTCTCTCCATCCCATATGTAAGGGCCAGAAGCTGCCTCTGAAGTGCTCCAGGGTGGAGTTTTTGCTGGAACTCAGATGGGTTTCTAAAGGCTTTGGCTTTTTCCCCCCTTGCAGGTGGGGAAACTGAGGCCCAGAGTGAGACTTGCAGCTTCCTGCTTCTTCCAGCTCTGCTAATTAGCCCTGGCTGGGATTAGGCTGCAGCCTGGATCAGTGCTGGGGTTGCAAATAATGAGCTGCTGCTGGCATAATCTACACCCTGCTGGGGGGTGAAGCAGCTGTAGCAAGCTGTGCCAGGGGAGGTTTAGGCTGCAGGTGAGGAGAAAGTTCTTCATAGAAGGAGAGATTGGACATTGGGATGTGCTGCCCAGGGAGGTGGTGGAGTCCCCATCCCTGGAGGTGTTTAGGAAGAGACTGGATGAGGCCCTTGGTGCCATGGTTTAGTTGATCAGATGGTGCTGGGTGAGAGGTTGGACTCTCCTCTCCTCTCCTCTCCTCTCCTCTCCTCTCCTCTCCTCTCCTCTCCTCTCCTCTCCTCTCCTCTCCTCTCCTCTCCTCTCCGAACCTCTCCTCTCCTCTCCGAACCTCTCCTCTCCTCTCCTCTCTTTTGTTCTATTCTATTCTACTCTATTCTATTCTATTCCATCCCATTCTCTTCTCTTCTCTTCCCTTCTCCTCTCTTCCCTTCTCCTCTCTTCCCTTCTCCTCTCTTCCCTTCTCCTCTCTTCCCTTCTCCTCTCTTCCCTTCTCCTCTCTTCCCTTCTCCTCTCTTCCCTTCTCCTCTCTTCCCTTCTCCTCTCTTCTCTTCTCTTCTCTTCTCTTCTCTTCTCTTCTCTTCTCTTCTCTTCTCTTCTCTTCTCTTCTCTTCTCTTCTCTTCTCTTCTCTTCTCTTCTCTTCTCTTCTCTTCTCTTCTCTTCTCTTCTCTTCTTCAGCCATCAAGGGAGATAAAGGCATGAGACCAGTGAGCAACAACTCCACAGGTGACAGCTTCCACTCCTTGCACCTTGTCTGACCCTGCTCTGTCGGCCTGGCCTCCTGGGGTGGGAATCAACTTGGGGTGCAGTTGCTTGGGGGCTGTCCTCCTTCGCTGGCTGCTGGAGGTGTTCTCAGGCAGCAGGAAAGGAGGGCAGGCTGTGCTGCAGGCAGCCAGCCCCTATTTGCATATATGCAAATGAAGAGCACGATCTTCATCTGTGAAAATGGGACATCTGAGGCCCTGCTGGCCCCTGGGGGGTGCTTTGGGCTTCGTTCTGGCGTCAGCTGCTGCTCGAACAGCTGGGGAGAGGCCAAGAGGTGCCTGCAAAGCCAGCGCTGCGACTCAGGGAGGCCACCTGCTTTGGGGGGAGATTTGGCTCTTCCAGGCTTGATTCTCCTCCTCTTCTGGGACAAGATGACCAAGAAGGCCACCAGCAGCCTGGCTTGGATCAGCAATACTGTGGGCAGCAGAACCAGGGCAGGGATTGGCCCCCCCTGCACTCAGCACCTCAAATGCTGGGGTCAGCTCTGGGTCCCTCACTCCGAGAAGGGCACTGAGAGGCTGGAGAGGGTCCAGGGAAGGGCAACAAAGGTGGGGAAGGGTCTGGAGAACAGGGCTGGGGAGGAGCAGCTGAGGGAGCTGGGGGTGTTGAGCCTCCAGGAGGCTGAGGGGAGACTTTCTGGCTCTCCCTGGAAGGAGGTTGGAGTGAGGTGGGGGTTGGTCTTTGCTCCCTACAATCAGGTGATAGGATGAGAGGAAGTGGCCTCAGGTTGCACCAGGGGAGGTTTAGGAATAGCAGGGGAGGGTTTGGATATCAGGAAGCAGTTTCTTTGCTGCAAGAGTGGTCAGGCATTGAAACAGGCTGCTGAGGGAGATGGTGGAGTCCACATCCCTGGAAGAAAGGGAGCTGGGGGTAGTGGTTGACAGCTGGCTGAACAGGAGCCAGCAGGGTGCCCAGGGGGCCAAGAAGGCCAAGGGCATCCTGGCCTGCAGCAGGAAGAGTGTGGCCAGCAGGAGCAGGGAAGTCCTTGTCCCCTGTGCTCAGCACTGCTTAGGCCACACCTGGAGTCCTGTGTCCAGTTCTGGGCTCCTCAGGTTAGGAAAGAGGTTGAGCTGCTGGAAGGTATCCAGAGAAGGGCAACAGAGCTGGGGAGGGGTCTGGAGCACAGCCCTGGGAGGAGAGGCTGAGGGAGCTGGGGTTGCTTAGCCTGCAGAAGAGGAGGCTCAGGGGAGACCTTCTTGCTCTCTGCAACTCCCTGAAGGGAGGTTGGAGCCAGGTCGGGGTTGGGCTCTTCTGCCAGGCAGGCAGCCAGCCCCAGAACAAGAGGACACAGTCTCAAGCTGTGCCAGGGGAGGTTCAGGCTGGATGTTAGGAAGAAATTCTTCCCAGCAAGAGAGACTGGCCATGGGAATGTGCTGCCCAGGGAGGTGGTGGAGTCCCCATCCCTGGAGGTGTTCAAGAGGGGCTTGGATGTGGCACTTGGAGCCATGGTTTTGTCATGAGGTCTGTGGTGACAGCTTGGACTCAATGATCTTTGAGGTCTCTTCCAACCTTGGTGACTCTGTGATTCCTTCCTCTCCCCCCTGCCCTCCCTCCTTCCCCATACCTCTTCCTGGCTGGGAGATGGAGGTGAACCTCATGAGAGGTTGGCTTTATGGTGATGTGCTGAGCAGGTTGTGAGGTTTGGAGGAAGGGAAGGAGGAAGGGAGGAGGTTGGGGGGGGGAGGGGAAGGGAGAGAGAGAAATGATAAATAAAACTTTACTGCTGGGGAGTAAATGCTGCTAAACCTTCTTCATGGCTGCACAAGGGTGGGAGATAAATATTCCAGCTCTAATTTATCTAGGTGGCTTGCCAGGCTCTGCAGGGTGGGACTGGAGGCAGCTAATAAAACACAATCTAGCAAGGAGCTGGAGCAGAGCAGCCAGCACAGCCCTGCTGATCCTCTGCCTGGTGAGCTGGGGGAGCAGTGGGAGGCTCACAAGGCTGTGGGTGTCTCCTTATCCCTCCCCAACACTCACCCCATGACTCTGCTCCATCTCCTCCACCTCACTGAAGTCCAGACCCAGCTGTGTCCCCAGCAGTGTGGGCAGCAGGGGCTAAGAGTGGCTCTTGCACCCCAGCTCCTAGAGCTAAGCCCTGCCATGGGGCAAGCAGGCAGCCAGGGCTGCAAAGGAAAGGAAAAGCCAAGCTCAGAGTGGATCCTGCTGGGCTCCCAACAGTGCTGCAAATGCTTGGGCTCAGTGGGGCTTTCATTCACATCAGCACAACCTGGGCACAGCCAATGGCCTCAAGAAGAGCCAGGGGGAGTTTGGGCCACTTGGGGCATGCAAATGCAGTGGCTGCTGTGGGCTGTGAGAGACTCAGGGTGCTGCAGGGGCTCCTTGATCCTGCCCAGCACTCACTCCATGACTCTGCTCCATCTCTTCCACCTCACTGAAGCCCAGACCCAGCTGTGTCCTGGGCTGAGCCCCAGCAGTGTGGGCAGCAGGGGCAGGGAGGGGATTCTGCCCCTCTGCTGTGCTCTGCTGAGACCTCCCCTGCAGGGCTGGGGCAGCTCTGGAGCCCTCAGTACAGACAGAGACCTGATGGAGCAGGGCCAGAGGAGGCCACAGCAGTGCTGGCAGGGCTGGAAGCCCTCTGCTGGGAGGCCAGGCTGGGAGGGTTGGGGTTGTTCAGCCTGGAGAAGAGAAGGCTCCAGGGAGACCTTCTGGTGGCCTTGCAGTGCTTCAAGGGGAGATCAGCAAGCTGGAGACAGACTTTTTCTCAGGGCCTGCTGTGCCAGGACATGGGGGGATGGTACAGAACTCAAAGAGGGAGACTGAGAGTGGAGAGAAGGGAGAAATGTTTGCCCCTGAGGGTGGTGAGAGCCTGGCCCAGGCTGCCCAGAGAGGTGGGAGCTGCCCCATGCCTGGCACCATCCCAGCTGAGGTTGGTTGTGTCACTTAGCAACCTGCTCCAGCTGCAGCTCTCAGGGTAGGCAGGATGCATCCCTGCCTTGGCTCCAGAAGGGGAAAAACAAACAACCAACCCCAAACCCAACAACCAAAACCCAGCCCAGCTGGAAAGAGGTCTCCTCCAGAGGGGGTTTTATCCAGGGGGGGTTGGTGGTGTTGTTCTTGAGTTGCTTAGAAGTTGTCAATACCTCTTAATTGTGGATGTTTGGTACATTTTCATTGCTTTCCATCTCTCTAGGTTTCAGTTTGGGCTTGCAAATAGAGTTTCCTTTGCTTTCCAACTGAGCTGGCCTGGCCATTTGATCTGGGGGGGTTGATTTATAGGGGGTGGGGGTTAATTTCAACCCACCCCAGCCCCTCCAAACCATCACAAACTGCCTGCTTGAAGGCCAGTGCCTGGGAGGAGATGTAGACCAAGCACTAACCTCGCCCCAGGAGTGGCAAACCAAACCAAATCACACACCAAACCCAGCCCAGGTGGAAAGAGGTCTCCTCCAGAGGGGGTTTTATCCAGGGGGGGTTGGTGGTGGTGCTCTTGTGGTGCTTGTAAGTGGTGAGTAACTCTTAACAGTGGATGTTTGGTACACATTCATTGCATTCCATCTCTCTAGGTTGCAGTTTGGGCTTGCAAACAGAGTTCCCTTTGCTTTCCAACTGAGCTGGGCTGGCAATTTCATCTGGGGGGCCTTAATTTCAACCCACCCCAGCCCCTCCAAACCATCACAAAGTGCCTGCTTGGAGGCCAGTGCCTGGGAGGAGATGTAGACCAAGCACTAACCTGGCCCCAGGAGTGGCAAACCAAACCAAATCACACACCAAACCCAGCCCAGGTGGAAAGAGGTCTCCTCCAGAGGGGGGTTTATCCAGGGGGGGTTGGTGGTGGTGCTCTTGTGGTGCTTGTAAGTGGTGAGTAACTCTTAACAGTGGATGTTTGGTACACATTCATTGCATTCCATCTCTCTAGGTTGCAGTTTGGGCTTGCAAACAGAGTTCCCTTTGCTTTCCAACTGAGCTGGGCTGGCAATCTCATCTCAGGGGGGCTTAATTTCAACCCACCCCAGCCCCTCCAAACCATCACAAAGTGCCTGCTTGGAGGCCAGTGCCTGGGAGGAGATGTAGAACAAGCACTAACCTGGCCCCGGGGGTGGCAAACAAACCCCAACAACCAGCGAGCAGCCCAGCTCGAAACAGGTTTCCTCATCTTGTGCTCCGGTGAGCTGGAACAGCCTCGCTGATGAGCCTCGGCCCGGCGATGAAGACGTTTGGAGCTGCCGGGGGCGGGGAGGGGGGGGGGGGAGGTTGTTGCAGTCCTTCCCCTCCAGCCCCGGAGGCTGCTTATGGATGGCTCTATCCGGCAGGAGATTGTTTGTCGGCAGCCACGCACCGGAGGTGCCAACGAGCTGGGGAACAAGCTGCCGTTTACATCTGCTTTATTAGCTGGAGCTGGCTGATGGATGGGGCTGGGGCTCGATAACAAGGAGCTGGGAACTGCTGGAAGGAGGAATTAGAGGAGGAGAGAGAAACCTCTGCACTGTGAGGGGTCACAGAGCTGCCCAGAGGGGTTGTGGAGTCCCCTTCGGTGGAGGCTTTCCAGCCCCATCTGGCTGCCCAGGGAGGTGGTGGAGTCCCCATCCCTGGAGGTGTTTAGGAAGAGGCTGGATGGGGCATTTGGTGCCATGGTTTGGTTGATCAGATGGTGCTGGGTGAGAGGTTGGACTGGATGATCTTGGAGGTCTCTTCCAACCTGGCTGGTTCTGTGATTCTGTGTTGGTGAATGGTGCCCCAGCCAGCTGGCAGCCAGGCACCAGTGGTGTGCCCCAGGGATCAGTGCTGGGCCCCAGCTTGGTCAATGTCTTTATTGATGATCTGGAGGAGGGCATTGAGTCCATCTGCAGTGAATTTGCAGCTGACACCAAGCTGGGGGCAGGAGTTGATCTGTTAGAGGGTAGGAGAGCTCTGCAGAGGGACCTTGCCAGGCTGGGCAGATGGGCAGAGGCCATGGGCAGGAGATTGAACACATCCAAGTGCCAGGTTCTACACATTGGCCACAGCAACCCCAGGCAGTGCTACAGGCTGGGGGCAGAGTGGCTGAGAGCAGCCAGGAAGAAAGGGACCTGGGGGTGCTGATTGACAGCAGCTGAACAGGAGCCAGCAGTGTGCCCAGGGGGCCAAGAAGGCCAAGGGCATCCTGGCCTGCATCAGAAAGAGTGTGGCCAGCAGGAGCAGGGAAGTCCTTGTGCCCTGTGCTCAGCACTGCTGAGGCCACACCTGGAGTCCTGTGTCCAGTTCTGGGCTCCTCAGGTTAGGAAAGAGGTTGAGCTGCTGGAAGGTGTCCAGAGAAGGGCAACAGAGCTGGGGAGGGGTCTGGAGCACAGCCCTGGGAGGAGAGGCTGAGGGAGCTGGGGTTGCTTAGCCTGGAGAAGAGGAGGCTCAGGGGAGACCTTCTTGCTCTCTGCAACTCCCTGCAGGGAGGTTGGAGCCAGGTGGGGGTTGGTCTCTTCTCCCAGGCAGGCACCCAGCCCCAGAACAAGAGGACACAGTCTCAAGCTGTGCCAGGGGAAGTTTAGGCTGGAGGTTAGGAGAAAGTTCTTCCCAGCGAGAGTAATTGGCCATTGGGATGTGCTGCCCAGGGAGGTGGTGGAGTCCCCATCCCTGGAGGTGTTTAAGGGGGGATTGGATGTGGCACTTGGAGCCATGGTTTAGTTGTCAGGAGGTGCTGGGTGACAGCTTGGACTTCATGGTCTCTGAGGTTTTTTCCAACCTGCTTGATTCTATCATTCTATGATTCTGTGTTCCTGTGTGACCTGTGCTGGATTCTATGCTCCTTCTCTGGCAGGGGGGTTGGACTGGGTGATCTCCCAGCCTGGCCTCCCAGCAGAGGGCTTCCAGCCCTGCCAGCACTGCTGTGGCCTCCTCTGGCCCTGCTCCATCAGGTCCCTGTCTGTGCTGAGGGCTCCAGAGCTGCCCCAGCCCTGCAGAGCACAGCAGAGGGGCAGAATTCCCTCCCTGCCCCTGCTGCCCACACTGCTGGGGCTCAGCCCAGGACACAGCTGGGTCTGGGCTTCAGTGAGGTGGAAGAGATGGAGCAGAGTCATGGGGTGAGTGCTGGGCAGGATCAAGGAGCCCCTGCAGCACCCTGAGTCTCTCACAGCCCACAGCAGCCACTGCATTTGCATGCCCCAAGTGGCCCAAACTCCCCCTGGCTCTTCTTGAGGCCATTGGCTGTGCCCAGGTTGTGCTGATGTGAATGAAAGCCCCACTGAGCCCAAGCATTTGCAGCACTGTTGGGAGCCCAGCAGGATCCACTCTGAGCTTGGCTCTTCCTTTCTTTGCAGCCTTGGCTGCCTGCTTGCCCCATGGCAGGGCTTAGCTGTAGGAGCTGGGATGTAAGAGCCACTCTTTGCCCTTGGGATGTAACAAAAGCCTGAAGTGCTCCTAATGAGGAGCAGAACTGGCCTGAAAAAGCCCACAAATAAATAAGGAATTGGCTCTTTTTAAAGCTCTCTTGACCTAAGTCTTTGGGAAGGCCTTACAGGAGTGCTCAGTGGGGAAGGTGCTCTCCATGCTGCTGAGGTGGCTGCACCCCAGGGGTGCTGGAGCACTGTTTGGAGCCCTGGAGCACTGCTTCTAGCCCAGCAGGATCCACTCTGAGCTTGGCTCTTCCTTTCTTTGCAGCCCTGGCTGCCTGCTTGCACCATCCCAGGGCTTAGCTGTAGGAGCTGGGATGTAAGAGCCACTCTTTGCCCTTGGGATGTAACAAAAGCCTGAAGTGCTCCTAATGAGGAGCAAAACTGGGCTGAAAAAGCCCACAAATAAGTAAGGAATTGGATCCTTTTAAAGCTCTCTTGACCTAACTCTTTGGGAGGGCCTTACAGGAGTGCTCAGTGGGGAAGGTGCTCTCCATGCTGCTGAGGTGGCTGCACCCCAGGGGTGCTGGAGGCCACAGCATGACCCAAAATGAGTCATTCTTGCTTTTCCTTTTATTTCCCCCTGAAGAATCCCAAAATGTAAGGCCAAAAGGAGAGCTCTGAGCAGTGTTGGACATGGTCCTGTAGCAACTAGATCTCAGAGGCCCTGTGTTAGCAGCAGCGTTGGGTTGGGTGACCTCCAGAGGTCCTTTCCAACCCCTTCATCCCCCCCAGAAACCATGCTGGGATGCTGGGATTCTGTTCTAAAGTCACAGAAGCAGAGAGAGGTTTAGGTGGGACCTGGAAAGGTCATCAAGTCCAAGCCCCATGCAGTCAGCAAGGACATCTGCAACTGGAGTCCCTTCTCAGCTGGGTTGTGAGCCTTGAAGTCGTTGGAAGATTGGTTGGGTTCTTGCATCATCATAGAGTAAGCAGGTGGGAAGGGGCCTCATGGGTCACCAGATCCAACCCTTCATGGGCAAAGCATTAACAAAAGCTTTGGGTTGGGACTTAGGTTTGGGTTTTGCATCATCATAGATTAACCACATTGGAAGGGGCCTCATAGATGATCAGATTCAACCTTTCATGGGATAATCATTACCAAAAGCTTTGGACTGGGAGCTGGGTTTGGGTTTTGCAGCACCACAGAGTAACCAGGTTGGAAGGGGCCTCATGGATGATCAGATCCAGCCCTTCATGGGCAAAGCATTAGCAAAAGCTTTGGACTGGGAGTTGGGTTTGGTTTCTGCATCATCAGGTTGGAAGGGGCCTCATGGATGATCAGATCCAGCCCTTCATGGGCAAAGCATTAGCAAAAGGTTTGGACTGGGAGCTGGGTTTGGGTTTTGCATCATCATAGAGTAACCAGGTTGGAAGGAGCCTCATGGATGATCAGATCCAATGCTTCATGGGATAATCATTACCCAAAGCTTTGGATTGGGAGCTGGGTTTAGTTTCTGCATCACCAGGTTGGAAGGGACCTCATGGATGATCAGATCCAACCCTTCATGGACAAAGCATTAGCAAAAGCTTTGGACTGGGAGCTGGGTTTGGGGTTTGCATCATCATAGAGTAACCAGGTTGGAAGGGACCTTGTGGATCATCAGATCCAAGCCTTCATGGGACAATCATTAGCAAAAGGTTTGGACTGGGAGCTGGGTTTGGGTTTTGCATCATCATAGAGTAACCAGGTTGGAAGGAGCCTCATGGATGATCAGATCCAACCCTTCATGGGAGAATCTTTACCAAAAGCTTTGGACTGGGAGCTGGGCTTGAGTTTTGCATCATCATAGAGTAACCAGGTTGGAAGGGACCTCATGGATCATCAGATCCAACCCTTCATGGGCAAAGCATTAGCAAAAGCTTTGGACTGGGAGCTGGCTTTGGGGTTTTGCATCATCACAGAGTAACCAGGTGGGAAGGGTCCTCATGGATGATCAGATCCAACCCTTCATGGGCAAAGCATTAGCAAAATATTTGGGTTGGGAGCTGGGTTTAGTTTCTGCATCACCAGGTTGGAAGGAAGCTCATGGATGATCAGATCCAATCCTTCATGGGATAATCATTACTAAAAGCTTTGGACTGGGAGCTGGGTTTGGGGTTTTGCATCATCATAGAGTAACCAGGTTGGAAGGGACCTTGTGGATGATCAGATCCAAGCCTTCATGGGACAATCATTAGAAAAAGCTTTGGACTGGGAGCTGGGTTTGGGGTTTTGCAGCATCACAGAGTAACCAGGTTGGAAGGAGCCTCATGGATGATCAGATCCAACCCTTCATGGGCAAAGCATTATCAAAAGCTTTGGGTCAGGACACAGTGATAAGCTCTGCTCACAGAAGCTTCCTACCCTTGTCATTTGGAGCCTGTTTTGATGATGAAACCCTAAGTGAAGCAAGCCCCTGGGGGTCTGCCTGTCCCCAGCAGCCCTGATGAAGTGATTTGCTCAGTTCATCTTCATTTAACAGGAGGTCAAAAGGCCACAGCGGCAGCGCTGGGTCGATATATTGAGTGGGCTTATTGATTCGCATAACAAAGACCTAACAAGACACATCCTTGAGATCTGTCAGCTGCACTGGGCCTGTTGCATCCAGTTCAGGCAGGAAAAGAGCACCTTCTGTGCACAGAGCCAGGGAACTGTGGAGGTTGGAGGAGACCTTTGAGATCCCCAAGCCCGAGCGCTCGCCCGGAGCTGGCTGGTGCTGAGCCGCTGCTGCTAAGCCACAGCCCTCAGGGCCACATCAAGGCCCCTTTTGGACACCTCCAGAGATGGGAGCTCCATCACCTCCCTGGGCAGCCTCTTCCAGTGCCTGTGAATCCTTTCAGGGAAGAAATTGTTCCTAATCACTCCCTCTTCTACACACAGAGAGTGATTGCCCATTGGAATGGGCTGCCTGAGGAGGTGGTGGAGTCCCCATCACTGGAGGTGTTCAGGAGGAGACTTGATGGGGTGCTTGGTGCCATGGGTTAGTTGATTAGGTGGTGTTGGATGATAGGTTGGACTTGATGATCTTGAAGGTCTCTTCCAACCTGGTCTATTCTATTCTATTCTATTCTATTCTATTCTATTCTATTCTATTCTATTCTATTCTATTCTAATATTCAACCTGAATCTCACCTGACACAACTTCAAGCTGTTTCCTCTTGTCCTGCCACGTTCTGCATGTGAGAAGAGCCCAACCCCCACCTGCTTCCAACCTCCTCTCAGGGAGTTGTAGAGAGCCAGGAGGTCTCCACTCAACCTCCTTTGCTCCAGGCTGAACACCTCCAGCTCCCCCAGCTGCTCCTCCCCAGCCCTGTTCTCCAGATCCTTCCCCAGTTTTGCTGCCCTTCCCTGGACCTGCTCCAGCCTCTCAATGTTCTTCTCAGAGTGAGGAGCCCAAAACTGAACCCAGGACCCAAGCTGTGGCCTCACCAGTGCAAGCACCAGTGCAAGAGGAGAGGCTGAGGGAGCTGGGGTTGCTTAGCCTGCAGAAGAGGAGGCTCAGGGGAGACCTTCTTGCTCTCTGCAACTCCCTGAAGGGAGGATGGAGCAAGGTGGGGGTTGGTCTCTTCTGCCAGGCAGGCAGCCATCCCCAGAACAAGAGGACACAGTCTCAAGCTGTGCCAGGGGAAGTTTAGGCTGGAGGTGAGGAGAAAGTTCTTCCCAGAAAGAGGAATTGGCCATTGGGATGTGCTGCCCAGGGAGGTGGTGGAGTCCCCATCCCTGGAGGCGTTCAAGGGAGGATTGGATGTGACACTTGGAGCCACGGTTTAGCTGTCAGGAGGTGTTGGGTGACAGCTTGGACTTGCTGATCTCTGAGCTCTTTTCCAACCTTATTGATTCTATGAATCCGTGGAGTCCCCATCCCTGGAGGTGTTCAAGAGGGGCTTGGATGTGGCACTTGGAGCCATGGTTTAGTCATGAGGTCTGTGGTGCCAGGTTGGACTCGCTGATCTCTGAGGTCTCTTCCAACCTTGGTCATTCTGTGATTGTGTGACTGAGGAGCTTGTTTGGTCCATAAAGAATAATTAGAGATCCAGCTGCAGAGTGCTTGCTGCCACTTATGCAGATGGGCAAGGTAAGAGGCCGCTAATGAAGTGTTTGTGCTTCACCACACCGCGGTGAGAAGGGAGAGGAATTTTAATTACCGGCTCTTAATTGTTTGCTTGGCCTCTTCAGATCCTCTCTACACAGCATTACTGCAATTTGCTCCCTGCCAGCAGGGCTCTCCCTCACAGTGGGTGAGAGTTAGCTTTTGAACTTGGCCTTCTCGGTCTGAGCAGGAGGAAGTGTGGAGCACAGCTGGCCGAGAAGGCCACCAGCATAGAACCAGAGAAGTGGCAGGGTTGGAAGGGAGCTCAAGGCTCAGCCAGCCCCAAGCCCCTGCCATGGGCAGGGACACCTCACACCGCAGCAGGTTGCTCACAGCCACCTCCAGCCTGGCTGCAAACACCTCCAGGCAGGAGGCTTCCACCACCTCCCTGGGCAGCCTGTGCCAGGCTCTCACCACCCTCCTGGGGAACAACTTCTTCCTCACATCCAATCTCAATCTCCTCACTTCCAGTTTTGCTCCATCTCCCCCAGTCCTATCCCTCCCTGATACCCTCAAAAATCCCTCCCCAGCTTTCTAGGAGCACCCTGCAGATCCTGGAAGGCCACAATGAGGTCTCCTGGGAGCCTTCTCCTCTCCAGCCTGCACAACCCCAACTCCCTCAGTCTGTCCTCACAGCAGAGCAGCTCCAGCCCTCTGCTCCTCCTCGTGGCCCTTCTCTGGACACCTTCCAGCACCTTCAGAGCCTTCCTGTAATAGTGGCTCCAGAACTGGACACAGAGGTCCAAGTGTACCCCCTTCAGATACTGGAAGAATAGAGTGGAATGGAATGGAATGGAATGGAATGGAATAGAATAGATTAGAATAGAATAGAATTGAATTGAATTAACCAGGTTGGAAAAGACCTTTGAGATCATGGAGTCCAACCTCTCCCCCAGCACCATCTGATCAACTAAACCATGGCACCAAGTGCCTCAGCCAGGCTCTTCCTAAACACCTCCAGGGACAGTGACTCCACCACCTCCCTGGGCAGCACATTCCCATGGCCAATCTCTCTTGCTGGGAAGAATTTCTTCCTCACCTCCAGCCTAAACCTCCCCTGATGCAACTTGAGACTGTGTCCTCTTGTTCTGGTGCTGGGTGCTTGGGAGAAGAGCCCAAGCCCCACCTGGCTCCAACCTCCCTTCAGGAAGCTGTAGAGAGCAAGAAGGTCTCCCCTGAGCCTCCTCATTCCAAGATTCCCTTTTTCCCTTTGCAAAGGGCTCAGCCCCTTGGCTGTATCCATCTCTCACATCCCCTTCCCCTCCCTGGGGGCAAACCCTGTTATTCCTCCACGTGAAAACAAAGCACCCAATGAACTCAATCAGTGAAGCATCTTTCCAGGAAGGGAAAAAACCCACCTTGAAGGTTCAGCCAAAACCAACTGGCCACTCTGGCTTGGGCCAGATGTGAGCCCTCTGATCCTTGCCTCTTGCCCACCCTGTCCCAGGTTAAGGAAGGAGAAGCAGCAAAACATTGGAGCTGTAAATCATCCTGGAATGTCATAAATAAAGCATAGGGGAGAGCTGGGGAGGGAGGCCAAAGAGGGAGGGAGAAAGTGTTTGCTGTGCTGCCAGGAATGGGAGCAACTGCTGCAGTTTAATCTTTAATGCCCAAGATGTTGCAAAGTGCTGCAAGTCAAAGTGGGTTTGCGTCGTGCTGCTCAGCCTCCAGGTCCCCAGGGCCCCCACACAGGGCCATGAACCTTTGTGCCTCTGCTGGTGCCAGCCAGCAGCGTTCTCTGCTTGAAACTGGGGAACAGGAGAGTGCCCTGCTTCATCTGGGGATGGCAAACAGGCTCTTGGGCTGCATCAAAAGGAGTGTGGCCAGCAGGAGGAGGGAAGGGATTCTGTTCCCCCTCTGCTCTGCTCTGCTCTCACAGCCACAGTGCTGTGTCCAGTTCTGTGCTCCCAGGACAAGAATGGAATGGAATGGAATGGAATAAGAATTTAGAATAGAATAGCATAGCATAACATAGAATGGGATGGAATGGAATGGAATGGAATGGAATTAAACCAGGTTGGAAAAGGCCTCAGAGATCATCAGGTCCAACCTCTCACCCAACACCTCCTGACTAACTAAACCATGGCACCAAGTGCCTCATCCAGGCTCTTCCTAAACACCTCCAGTGATGGGGACTCCACCACCTCCCTGGGCAGCACATTCCCATGGCCAATCTCTCTCTCTGGGAAGAATTTCTTCCTAACATCCAGCCTGAACCTCCCCTGGCACAGCTTGAGACTGTGTCCTCTTGTTCTGGGGCTGGGTGCCAGCAAGAGAGATTGGCCATGGCAATGTGCTGCCCAGGGAGGTGGTGGAGTCCCCATCACTGGAGGTGTTTAGGAAGAGCCTGGATGAGGCACTTGGTGCCATGGTTTAGTTAGTCAGGAGGTGTTGGGTGAGAGGTTGGACTTGATGATCTCTGAGGCCTTTTCCAACCTGCTTCATTCTATCTGCAGGACCCTTCCCTTGCCCTTGTTGAACTTCATGAGCTTCCTCTGCCCAACCCTGCAGCCTGGCCAGGTCTGGCTGAATGCCCTGGAGCCTAGGGAGGGTAATAAGGGGTGGGGAGGTGGTGGTGTCAGCCACTCCTCCCCATTTGGGCTCACAGCCAAAGGCACCTCCTGATAGGATTGCTCTCAGTGTGCACTTGGAGCCCAGAGAGCCAAGCAGAGCCTGGGCTGCAGCAGAAGTGTGGCCAGCAGGGCCAGGGAGGGGATTCTCCCCCTCTGCTCAGCTCTGGGGAGACCCCACCTGGAGTCCTGCCTCCAGCTCTGGAGCCCCTAGGACGAGGGGGATATGGAGGTGCTGGAAGGTGTCCAGAGAAGGGCCAGGAGGATGAGCAGAGGGCTGGAGCTGCTCTGCTGTGAACACAGACTGAAGGAGTTGGGGCTGTTCAGTTTGGAGAAGAGAAGGCTCTGAGGTGACCTCATTGTGGCCTTCCAGGATCTGCAGGGGGCTCCAAGAAGGCTGGGGAGGGACTGCTCAGGCTCTCAGGTAGTGATAGGACTAGGGGGAATGGAATGAAGTTGGAGGTGGGGAGATTCAGGCTGGAGGTGGGGAGGAAGTTCTTCCCCATGAGAGTGGTGAAGCCCTGGGATGGGTTGTCCAGGGAGGTGTTTAAGCCCAGGCTGGACGAGGCCCTGGCCAGCCTGATCTAGTGTGGGGTGTCCCTGCCCATGGCAGGGGGGTTGGAACTGGATGATCCTTGTGGTCCTTTCCAACCCTGACTGATTCTATGATCGGCTGCTCAGCCGGGCTGGGGGCTCTCCTCCCGCCTCCTGGTGAAAGCGCTCGGCCGCATCCTCTGCTGGCCACGGCCGGGCTGAGCCCAAGCCTCCTGCCCTGGCCACGGCCGGGCTGAGCCCAAGCCTCCTCCCCTGGCCACGGCCGGGCTGAGCCCAAGCCTCCTTCCCTGGCCACGGCCGGGCTGAGCCCAAGCCTCCTCCGCCGGCCACGGCCGGGCTGAGCCCAAGCCTCCTGCCCTGGCCACGGCCGGGCTGAGCCCAAGCCTCCTGCCCTGGCCACGGCCGGGCTGAGCCCAAGCCTCCTGCCCTGGCCACGGCCGGGCTGAGCTCAAGCCTCCTGCCCTGGCCACGGCCGGGCTGAGCCCAAGCCTCCTCTGCTGGCCACGGCCGGGCTGAGCCCAAACCTCCTGCCCTGGCCACGGCCGGGCTGAGCCCAAACCTCCTGCCCTGGCCACGGCCGGGCTGAGCCCAAGCCTCCTCCGCTGGCCACGGCCGGGCTGAGCCCAAGCCTCCTCCGCTGGCCACGGCCGGGCTGAGCCCAAGCCTCCTCCCCTGGCCACGGCCGGGCTGAGCCCAAGCCTCCTGCCCTGGCCACGGCCGGGCTGAGCCCAAGCCTCCTGCCCTGGCCACGGCCGGGCTGAGGTCAAGCCTCCTGCCCTGGCCACGGCCGGGCTGAGCCCAAGCCTCCTGCCCTGGCCACGGCCGGGCTGAGCCCAAGCCTCCTGCCCTGGCCACGGCCGGGCTGAGCCCAAGCCTCCTGCCCTGGCCACGGCCGGGCTGAGCCCAAGCCTCCTCCGCCGGCCACGGCCGGGCTGAGCCCAAGCCTCCTCCCCTGGCCACGGCCGGGCTGAGCCCAAGCCTCCTGCCCTGGCCACGGCCGGGCTGAGCCCAAGCCTCCTGCCCTGGCCACGGCCGGGCTGAGCCCAAGCCTCCTCCGCCGGCCACGGCCGGGCTGAGCCCAAGCCTCCTCCCCTGGCCACGGCCGGGCTGAGCCCAAGCCTCCTGCCCTGGCCACGGCCGGGCTGAGGACAAGCCTCCTGCCCTGGCCACGGCCGGGCTGAGCCCAAGCCTCCTGCCCTGGCCACGGCCGGGCTGAGCCCAAGCCTCCTGCCCTGGCCACGGCCGGGCTGAGCCCAAGCCTCCTGCCCTGGCCACGGCCGGGCTGAGCCCAAGCCTCCTGCCCTGGCCACGGCCGGGCTGAGCCCAAGCCTCCTGCCCTGGCCACGGCCGGGCTGAGCCCAAGCCTCCTGCCCTGGCCACGGCCGCGCTGAGCCCAAGCCTCCTGCCCTGGCCACGGCCGGGCTGAGCCCAAGCCTCCTGCCCTGGCCACGGCCGGGCTGAGCCCAAGCCTCCTCCCCGGCAGCTCGTTTGTCATTGGAAGCGGCGAGCGTGTTCCAGCGCGCTCCTTTCATTAATGTGTCACTCCCGATTGCAAAGGACATTTCATTTATCTCTCCCTTCCCCCTCCTGCTCTTTTCCTCTCCCTGCCTGTTCGTGCGGGGTGGTTTTTCCCCTCCCCCCGCCCCTTCTTCCCTTTTAACTGGATGCTTTAAGAATTCCTCCCCCCTTCCACTACCCCCACCCCAAATATTCCTCTCTCCCCCGGGACGCCGTCTAATCAGAGGGCTGAATATCCAGAGGTGAGAAGCTAATCAGAGGGTGGCCCTGGCACAGCTTTGAGGCCAAAAGAGCCGCCTTTAAAATAGAGCAAAAAGGATGGGGGGGGGGGGGGGGGGGGGGAGGGGAAGGAGAGGAACCTCGAGGTCCAGGGCTGCTGCTGACGCGGAGGAGGAGGAGGATGGAGACGCTGGGGCCGGGCTCCTCTTTTGGAGGTGCAAATGCGGTGCTCAGCCCTCAGTCCCCAGCGATGTCTGCCGGCCGCTGTTGCCTTTCTTCGCCTCCCCCAGGAAATCCCAGCAACACAAGTGAAGCAGGAGCAAAGTGGTGATTCTGAGGCGTGCTGACATGCTGCCATCCTCTGCTGTCAGAAAGCAAAGGGAAAGGAGGGGGGGACAGGGACAAGGGATGAGATTCTCACGTCAGGCACGACAAAACAGCAGGTTCTGGACGGCTCCATCTGGATTCCTCTTGGATTTCTTTTGGGGTTTGGTGCCTGGCTTTATTTTCCCTCCCCTGCTTTCCACACCCCCCCCCTCCCCCCCTTGCACACAGCCTTAGTGTTGGAGGGGGGGGCTGGCTCCTCGAGGGACAGTGCATCTGTTCCTCTCCTGCTCTTTCCATCCTTCTTTTTTTCCCCCCTGTCTTCTGCAGTGATTTTGCTGTGAATTTGGAGAGATGCTGGTCTGGAGCAGCTGGGGTCTCACCTTCCTTGAACCTTGGGTTCTGAACATTGGCCACAGCAACCCCAGGCAGTGCTGCAGGCTGGGGGCAGAGTGGCTGAGCGCAGCCAGGCAGAGAGGGACCTGGGGGTAGTGGTTGATAGTAGGTTGAACATGAGCCATCAGTGTGCCCAGGGGGGCAAGAAGGCCAAGGGCATCCTGGCCTGCAGCAGGAAGAGTGTGGCCAGCAGGAGCAGGGAAGTCCTTGTGCCCTGTGCTCAGCACTGCTCAGGCCACACCTGGAGTCCTGTGTCCAGTTCTGGGCTCCTCAGGTTAAGAAAGAGGTTGAGCTGCTGGAAGGTGTCCAGAGAAGGGCAAGAAAGCTGGGGAGGGGTCTGGAGCACAGCCCTGGGAGGAGAGGCTGAGGGAGCTGGGGTTGCTTAGCCTGCAGAAGAGGAGGCTCAGGGGAGACCTTCTTGCTCTCTCCAACTCCCTGAAGGGAGGTTGTGGCCAGGTGGGGCTTGGTCTCTTCTCCCAGGCACTCAGCCCCAGAACAAGAGGACACAGTCTCAAGCTGTGCCAGGGGAGGTTCAGGCTGGATGTTAGGAAGAAGTTCTTCACAAGACAGAGAGATTGGCCATGGGAATGTGCTGCCCAGGGAGGTGGTGGAGTCACCATCCCTGGAGGTGTTTAGGAGGAGACTTGATGGGGTGCTTGGTGCCATGGTTTAGTTGATCAGATGGTGTTGGGTGGCAGGGTGGACTTGCTGATCTCTGAGGTCTTTTCCAACCTTATTGATTCTATGACTCTATGAGCACCCCCAGGGCTCTCAGCCTCTCCTCCCCAGGCAGTGCTGCAGTCCCTTCAGCATCCTCATAGCCCTTCATTGGACTCTCTCCAGCATCTCCCTGTCCCTCCTGAGCTGGGCAGCCCAGAGCTGGCTGCAACATTCCAGCTGTGGCCTCAGCAGGGCAGAGAAGAGGAGGAGGAGAACCTCCCTGGCTCTGCTGGCCACACTCCTCTGGATGCCCCCCAGGACCCCATTGGCCTTCTTGGCCACCAGGGCACATTGCTTAAGTAAATGTTTGGGCCAAGGCATCTGCTGCACCTGAGCAGAGCTGGGTGGCTGTGGCTACCCCATGCTTGGCCATAGTTGCTTTTGAAAGTCACCAATCACCAGGAGATGATCTAAGCACCACCAAAGGGTTGGCATGGGGGTGCTGCAGCTTCCCATTGCTGTGCTGAGGGCCTGAAATGCAGTGCCAGGTGCTGCCAGGGCAACCTCCCTGGCTCTGCTGGCCACACTCCTCTGGGTGCACCCCAGGACCCCCTTGGCCTGCTTGGCCAGCAGGACACTTTGCTGTGCCGTGCAGAGCTTGCTGCCCACCAGCACTGCCAGCTCCTTCTCCAGAGGGCTGCTCTGCTCCTAACCTGCACTGCTGCAGTTTGTTCTCCCTTCCCAGCTGCAGGCCTCTGCACTTATCCTTCTTGCACTTCCTTAGGTTCCTCTCTGCCCTGCTCTCAGCCTGTCCAAGCTTCTGAATAGCCTGACAGCCTTAAGGTGTCTCAGCCAAGCCTCCCAGTTTGGTATCACACAGCCAGGTTGGAAAAGACCTCAGAGCTCAGCAAGTCCAACCTATCACCCAACACCTCCTGACAGCTAAACCATGGCTCCAAGTGCCACATCCAAGCCCCTCTTGAACACCTGCAGGGATGGGGACTCCACCACCCCCCTGGGCAGCACTCCTTAGGTTCCTGGGGGTGTTCAGGAAACCTGTGGCCAAGGCACTCTGGGGCATGGCTCCTTGGCTGTGGTGGTGGTGGCAGCTTGGTGGTTGGACTGGATGACCTTGGAGGTGTTTTCCACCTCCAATTGCCCTGGGAAGAAGAGGAGAAACCCCTATGGAGATGCTGTGCTTCGGAGCCAGGCCCTCCTGCACCTCCACAACGCAGGGGCGTGAGGGAAGCCTGCTCTGAACTCTGCCCTTCGCCAGCGGCGGTTCTGCCGCCAGCTTTATTTAATCACTCTGTTGAGCCAAGCTGGGGGGAGAGGCGGGGTGGGGGGTGGGCAGGAGGGGGGATCTAATCTCTGCTGGAGGCTCCCAGGGCTGCTTGATGAAGAGGCAGAGCTCTTTCTGCACGTGTGGAGCCTCCGTGCCCGGCGCAGCTCCCTTCCCCTCCCCTTCCTCTTCTGGGCAGCTGCCACCGCGCCGCCAAGCCTGCGCTCAGCCCTCTCCCTTCTGCCTCCCCTGCCTGTTGCTCATCTTGCTTTTGGAAATGTCAGAAGCAAAGCAAAGGGAATTGGGGCAGCTGCTGGGAGACCTTGCCTGACCTTCCTCCCATCCCCCCTGCTCCTCCTCCTCCCCTCTTGCCCGTGGCTGCCTCTCTGCAGCTGCGAAGCCCCGCGGGTCGGAGGGGGCCGCGCGCGGCGTTGGCAGCCGCCAGGATTTAATCCCCGCTTCAGCCTGTGACAATAAACCCCTGGCAGCCCAGCAGGGAGGCTGGGAAGGAGCTGGTCCTGAATGAGCCTGGCTGGTGGGGAGGATTTGGGTCACCAGCTGCAGAGAGAGAATCACAGAATCAGAGGATTGTTTGGGCTGGGGACGGCTTCGACGCTCGCCGAGGACAAGCAGCAACCCAACCCCACCGTGGCCACCAAACCATGGCCCCCAAGTGCCATGGCCAGAGGGTTCTGGAGCACCTCCCAGGGATGGAGACTCCACCACCTCCCTGGGCAGCCTGTGCCAATCCCTGAGCACTCTTGCAGCAAAGAAATTCTTCCTCATGTCCAACCTCAACCTCCCCGTGGCACAATTTCAGGCTATTTCCTCCCCTTCTATCACTAAGGAGAAGAGACCAACCCCAGCCTGGCTCCAACCTCCTTTCAGGGAGTTAGAGAGGGCAATGAGGTCTCCCCTCAGCCTCCTCTTCTCCAGAATAAACAATCCTAGTTCCTTCAGATAGGATAGCATAGGATAGGATAGGATAGGATAGGATAGGATAGGATAGGATAGGGTAGGATAGGATAGGATAGGATAGGATAGGATAGGATAGGATAGGATAGGATAGGATAGGATAGGATAGGATAGGATAGGATAGGATAGGACAAGGTAGGAGAGAAGAGAAGAGAAGAGAACAGAAGAGAAGAGAAGAGAAGGGAAGGGAAGGGGATGGGATGGGATGGGATGGGATGGGATGGAATAGAATAGAATAGAATAGAATAGAATAGAATAGAATAGAATAGAATAGAATAGAATAGAATAGAATAGAATTAACCAGATTGGAAGGGGCCTCAGAGATCATCCAGTCCAACCTATCCCCCAGCACCATCTGATCAACTAAACCATGGCACCAAGTGCCTCATCCAGGCTCTTCCTAAACACCTCCAGGGATGGGGACTCCACCACCTCCCTGGGCAGCACATTCCCATGGCCAATCTCTCTTGCTGGGAAGAATTTCTTCCTAACATCCAGCCTGAACCTCCCCTGGCACAGCTTGGAGATGCCCCAGGTCAGGGGTGCAAAGGTGCAATATTAACCCACACCTTGCAGGACACCTTCAAGATCATCCAGTTCCATCCCCCTGCCATGGGCAGGGACACCTCCCCCCAGCCCAGGTTGCTCAAGATCTCATCCAACCTGCTCTGGATCACCTCCAGGCAGGGGGCCACGATTGTGCTGTCCCAGGGAGGCAAAGCAACTGTAGTGTTGCTTGGGGTGTTTATGGTATCATTAAGGTGGGAAAGGCCTCTTCAGGTCCATCCTTCAGCCCAGGTTGCCCAAAACTGGACCCAACCCTCGAGGTGTGGCCTCCCCAGAGCTGAGTCCCAGGGGTCAGTCACCTCCCTGCTCCTGCTCTTCACATCACTTCTCTTTTCCAAGCCAAACACCCTGGTATCAAGCTGGTTGCAGTAGCAAAGCTTCCTTTGGATGCCCTCCCCATACACAAAGGCAGGGGGAAGCTAATGTCTGTGCTGTGTGAGCCCCATGCTCAATATTCCAGGCCAGGCTGCTGTGCTGCTGCAGCAGCCACGTGTGTGTGCAGCCTGAGCTCCCACAGGTCAGGGCTGAGCTTTGTTCCATAAACACCAACAACTTGTTCTACAAGAGCTCTCAGCCTCTAAGCACTGCCTGTGGGACTGGCTGCAGAGCTGGGCAGAGGAACCTCAGCAAGTTCAGCAAGGACCAGGGGAGAGTCCTGCCCCTAACGTGGAACAACCTTCTGCAGCAGGGCAGGGGAGGTGGGGGACAGCATCTTCACCATCAACCTGGAGGAAGGGACAGAGTGGACCCTAAACCAGCTTGCTGAGGGTGAGAAACTGGGAGGAGTGGCTGAGACATCTTCAACATCAGCAGCACTCTGAGCTGGGTGAGGAACTGGATGGAGGCTGAGCCCAGAGAGTGGTGGGGAATGGTGCCACAACCAGCTGGCAGCCAGGCACCAGTGGTGTGCCCCAGGGATCAGTGCTGGGGCCCAGCCTGGTCAATATCTTGACTGATGATCTGGAGGAGGGGATGGAGTCCAGCAGCAGGAGATGTGCAGCTGACACCAAGCTGGGGGCAGGAGTTGATCTGTTAGAGGGCAGGAGAGCTCTGCAGAGGGACCTTGCCAGGTTGAGCAGATGGGCAGAGTCCAAGGGCAGGAGATTGAACACATCCAAGTGCCAGGTTCTGCACATTGGCCACAGCAACCCCAGGCAGTGCTACAGGCTGGGGGCAGAGTGGCTGAGAGCAGCCAGGCAGAAAGGGACCTGGGGGTGCTGGTTGATGGTAGGCTGAACATGAGCCAGCAGTGTGCCCAGGTGGCCAAGAAGGCCAAGGGCATCCTGGCCTGCAGCAGGAAGAGTGTGGCCAGCAGGAGCAGGGAAGTCCTTGTGCCCTGTGCTCAGCACTGCTTAGGCCACACCTAGAGTCCTGTGTCCAGCTGTGGGCTTCTCAGTTCAAGAAGGACATTGAGACTTGAAGGTGTCCAGAGAAGGTGTCTGCAGCCCCATTCCCAGGCATCTTGGTGTCTTCAGCCCCATTCCCAGGCATCTTGGTGTCTGCAGCCCCATTCTCAGGCATCTTGGTGTCTGCAGCCCCATTCCCAGGCATCTTGGATTCTACATCCCCATTCCCAGGCATCTTGGTGTCTGCAGCCCCATTCCCAGGCATCTTGGTGTCTATTGCCCCATTCCCAGGCATCTTGGTGTCTATTGCCCCATTCCCAGGCATCTTGGTGTCTGCAGCCCCATTCCCAGGCATCTTGGTTTCTACAGCCTCATTCCCTAGCATCTTGGTGTCTCCTGCCCCATTCCCTGGCATGCTCCTATTTTCCAGGCCCTCTGGGTTTGCTTTTGCAGCAATTTGGAGGAAAAAGTGGGGGGAAATGGAATTTTGCAGTGGGTTAAGGGCTGCTTGGGGGTGTCCTGGTTACAGCTGGTGCCAAATGGGTGCTGGGCAGAGCAAGAGTGCTGAAGAAAGCCTTGGTTCTGCTGGGCTGTCAGCCTGGCCCCTTCCAGCAGCTGGAGGAAACAGAGGGAAATAAACTAGAGATGCAATTTGCCTGCCCTCCTGCCCTTGCCTGCTCCCTGCTCCTGCCAGAGTTTGGCAGCAAATGGAGGGGAACCAGGGAGGAAGGAGCCAGAATGAGCCTCCCCTGCTCTGATTTCCCTTCTGCTGCTAGGCCAGACCCTGCAGCCTGCTCTGGAGGAGCTGGGGAAGCAGCAGGCTGCCAGCCAAGGCTGGGCTGTAAAAAACCACAGCCTGGGCTTTGCACATCCTCTGATTAATTGGTTGGACCTCTTCCCATCAGAAAGGAGGAACTGAGAGAGTTTGGAAGGAGGCCACAAGGTGGAAGAGGTTGGTCTGCAGTGGGAAGAGAACCAACATGGGGCAGGGGATGGTGGAGGAAAAGGTCCAAGCTGGCTTCTTCCCTGGAAATGAAGGACTTGGGTTTGCAGGTGGGGAAGGGGGTTGGTGGGAGCAAGGCTTTGGACATGGACCAAGGTGAGCCTCAAAAGCTGCAGCCCTGGGGCAAACCTGGGGGGGGAGGTTTGGAGTGGACCAAGATGAGCCTCAAAAGCTGCAGCCCTGGGGGAAACTTGGTAGGAGGAGGTCTGCAATGGACCAAGATGAGCCTCAAAAGCTGCAGCCCTGGGTTGGGGAGGGGGAGGCTGGCAAAGCTGGGGTGGGGGAGAAGCAGTGAAATGGTTGCCCCTTGTGTTTTGGTGCCAGGAGCTGGTAGAGGTCAGGAAGGATTTTACCCAGTTCATAGAATGGTTCTGGTTGGAGAAGACCTTTAAGATCAAGGCCAACCAGCAGCCTAAAAGAACACCATGGCCATGAAAACATGTCCCCAAGTGCCATGTCAGCCCCTGGCTTGGCCAGCAGCACTCTGAGCTGGGTTAGGAACTGGCTGGAGAGCTGAGCCCAGAGAGTGGTGGGGAATGGTGCCCCAGCCAGCTGGCAGCCAGGCACCAGTGGTGTGCCCCAGGGATCAGTGCTGGGCCCCAGCCTGGTCAATATCTTTATTGATGATCTGGAGGAGGGGATGGAGTCCATCAGCAGTAAGTTTGCAGATGACACCAAGCTGGGGGCAGGAGTTGATCTGTTAGAGGGCAGGAGAGCTCTGCAGAGGGACCTCGACTGACTGGACAGAAGGGCAGAGGCCAACAGGATGGCATTCAACAAGTCCAAGTGCCAGGGGCTGCACTTTGGTCACAACAACCCCAGGCAGTGCTACAGGCTGGGGGCAGAGTGGCTGAGAGCAGCCAGGCAGAGAGGGACCTGGGGTTAGTGGTTGACAGCAGCTGAACAGGAGCCAGCAGTGTGCCCAGGTGGCCAAGAAGGCCAAGGGCATCCTGGCCTGCAGCAGGAAGAGTGTGGCCAGCAGGAGCAGGGAAGTCCTTGTGCCCTGTGCTCAGCACTGCTGAGGCCACACCTTGAGTCCTGGGTCCAGTTCTGATGGTGTTGAGCCTGGAGAAGAGGAAGCTCAGGGGAGACCTTCTGGCTCTCTACAACTGGAGCTGGGCAGGGGTTGGTCTCTTGCCCCAAGGAACAAGAGGAAATGCACTCAAGTTGCCCCAGGGGAGGTTTAGACTTGGAAGTGAGGAACAATTTCTTCCCTTTGAGGGCTGGCAAGGCCTGGCCCAGGCTGCCTGGAGCAGTGGGGGAGTCCCCATCCCTGGAGGGGTTTCCAAGCCTTGCAGAGGTGGTGCCGAGGGCTGGGATTTAGCCTCAGCCTCGGCAGAGCCAGGGAGGGTTTGGGCCTCAAGAGTCTTAAGAAAGTCTTTCCCCAACCACACCACAGAATCACAGAATCACCAAGGCTGGAAGAGACCTCAAAGATCAGCAAGTCCAACCTGGCACCCAGCACCTCCTGACAACTAAACCATGGCTCCAAGTGCCACATCCAATCCCCCTTTGAACACCTCCAGGGCTGGGAACTCCACCACCTCCCTGGGCAGCACATTCCAATGGCCAATTCCTCTTGCTGGGAAGAACTTTGTCCTCACCTCCAGCCTAAACCTCCCCTGGCACAGCTTGAGACTGTGTCCTCTTGTTCTGGGGCTGGGTGCCTGCCTGGCAGAAGAGACCAATCCCATCCTGGCTGCAACCTCCCTGCAGGGAGTTGCAGAGAGCAAGAAGGTCTCCCCTGAGCCTCCTCTTCTCCAGGCTAAGCAACCCCAGCTCCCTCAGCCTCTCCTCCCAGGGCTGTGCTCCAGACCCCTCCCCAGCTCTGTTGCCCTTCTCTGGACACCTTCCAGCAGCTCAACCTCTTTCCTAACCTGAGGAGCCCAGAACTGGACACAGGACTCCAGGTGTGGCCTAAGCAGCGCTGAGCACAGGGCACAAGGACTTCCCTGCTCCTGCTGGCCACACTCTTCCTGATGCAGGCCAGGATGCCCTTGGCCTTCTTGGTGCCCTGGGCACACTGCTGGCTCATGTTCAGCCTACTATCAACCACTCCCCCCAGGTCCCTCTCTGCCTGGCTGCTCTCAGCCACTCTGCCCCCAGCCTGTAGCTCTGCCTGGGGTTGCTGTGGCCAAAGTGCAGCCCCTGGCACTTGGACTTGTTCAATGCCATCCTGTTGGCCTCTGCCCTTCTGTCCAGTTGGGTGAGGTCCCTCTGCAGAGCCCTTCTACCTTCTCAATTGTGTGTCTCTGACCCATCCTTCCCTGGCAGCTCACATCCCCTTGTGTTTTCTCTCCTTTCCCTCTGGCCCCCCTGCAGCCTACCTGACGGTCAGCATCGAGCCGCTGCCGCCCGTGGTGGTGGGGGACGCCGTGACCCTGAAATGCAACTTCAAGACGGATGGGAAGATGAGGGAGATCGTCTGGTACAGGGTAAGGCACCCCTGAGGCACTGCTGGCCCTGCTCCTGTGCAGCACCTTCCTCAGGGGCACTGATGAGGGGACAGACAGACAGACAGACGGAGCCCACTCAGCGAGTTTGCTGTCGAGAGCCAAGCACAGCCCTGGGAGGAGAGGCTGAGGGGGCTGGGGAGGTTCAGCCTGGAGCAGAGGAGGCTCAGGGGAGACCTTCTTGCTCTCTCCAACTCCCTGAAGGGAGGCTGGAGCCAGGTGGGGGTTGGGCTCTTCTCCCAGTGGCTGAGAGCTGCCAAACAGAAAGGGACCTGGGGGTAGTGATTGACAGCTGGCTGAACAGGAGCCAGCAGTGCCCAGGTGGCCAAGAAGGCCAAGGGCATCCTGGCCTGCAGCAGGAAGAGTGTGGCCAGCAGGAGCAGGGAAGTCCTTGTGCCCTGTGCTCAGCAGTGGTCAGGCCACACCTGGAGTCCTGTGTCCAGCTCTGGGCTCCTCAGGTCAGGAAAGAGGTTGAGCTGCTGGAAGGTGTCCAGAGAAGGGCAACAAAGCTGGGGAGGGGTCTGGAGCACAGCCCTGGGAGGAGAGGCTGAGGGAGCTGGGGTTGCTTAGCCTGGAGAAGAGGAGGCTCAGGGAGACCTTCTTGCTCTCTTCCAACTCCCTGAAGGAGGTTGCAGCCAGTGGGGGTTGGGCTCTTCTCCCAGGCAGGCACCCAGCCCCAGAACAAGAGGACACAGTCTCAAGCTGTGCCAGGGGAGGTTTAGGCTGGATGTTAGGAAGAAGTTCTTCATAGAGAGAGAGATTGCCCATGGGAATGTGCTGCCCAGGGAGGTGATGGAGTCCCCATCCCTGGAGGTGTTCAAGAGGGTCTTGGATGTGGCACTTGGAGCCATGGTTTGGTTGTCAGGAGGTGTTGGGTGAGAGGTTGAACTTGATGATCTCTGAGGCCCTTTCCAACCTGGTTGATTTTATGATCCTATGATTAATTGCCTCTCTGGGACAGTGCAGTCTTGCCCCCTGCCTGGAGGTGTTCAAGAGCAGCTTGGATGAGGTCTTGAGCAACCTGGGCTAGGGGGAGGTGTCCCTGCCTGTGGTGGGGGGGGTTGGAACTGGATGATCTTGAAGGTCTCTTCCAACCCCAACCCATTCTGTGATTCATTCATTCCAAGATCCCACCCAGTGAGGTGGGAGGCTGCTGGCCAGCGTGGTGGGGATGGTGCTGGGTGCTGAGGTGGGATGGTGCTGGATGCTGAGGTGGGATGGTGCAGGGTGCTGAGGTGGGATGTGGGGTGCTGGTGGATGCTGAGGTGGGACTTGGGATGGTGCTGGGTGCTGAGGTGGGATGTGGGATGGTGCTGGATGCTGAGGTGGGATGGTGCAGGGTGCTGAGGTGGGATGTGGGGTGCTGGTGGATGCTGAGGTGGGACTTGGGATGGTGCTGGGTGCTGAGGTGGGATGTGGGATGGTGCTGGGTGCTGAGGTGGGAGGTTCTGCTCAGCTGCACCCTGGGACAGGACAAGGGGCAATGGATATAAACTCCAGCCCAGGAGGTTCCACCTCACTATGAGGAGGAACTTCTTGACTGTGAGGGTCCCAGAGCCCTGGAGCAGGCTGCCCAGAGAGGTTGTGGAGTCTCCTTCTCTGGAGCCTTTCCAGCCCCATCTGGATGTGTTCCTGTGTGCCCTGTACTGGATTCATTGCTCCTGCTATGGCAGGGGAGTTGGATTCAACGATCTCTGGAAGTCCCTTCCACCCCCTAAGATCCTGGGATCCTGTGAAATCCCTCTGCAAACACATCCCCAACCTGCACCTTCTAGATGGTGCAGGAATGGGGCTGCAGCCCACCAGCTGCCTTTTCTACACTCAGTAATTCCAGCTCATAGAGTCATAGAATCAATAAGGTTAGAAAAGACCTCAGAGCTCAGCAAATCCAAGCTGTCACCCAACACCTCCTGACAACCAAACCATGGCTCCAAGGGCCACATCCAAGCCCCTCTTGAACACCTCCAGGGATGGGGACTCCACCACCTCCCTGGGCAGCACATCCCAATGGCCAATACCTCTTGCTGGGAAGAACTTTCTCCTCACCTCCAGCTTAAACTTCCCCTGGCACAGCTTGAAACTCTGTCCTCTTGTTCTGGTGCTGGGTGCCTGGAAGAAGAGACCAAGCCCCCACCTGGCTCCAAGCTCCCTTCAGGGAGTTGGAGAGAGCAAGAAGGTCTCCCCTGAGCCTCCTCTTCTCCAGGCTAAATGAGCTTGGAGCATATCTGGCCCTTAAAAGCAGCAGAGCATAACCATGGGCTGCTGCTGAGCAGATCCCTGCGTGGCAAAGCCATGGGATCTGGAGCTCCATGGTTCATTGCACTGGTGAAGGGAAGGGGACAAGGGCTGATGCTGTGACCTGTGCTGGATTCTCTGCTCCTGCTCTGGCAGGGGGGTTGGATTCAACGATCTCCTGAGGTCTCTTCCAACCCCTAACATCCTGGGAGCCTGGGATCCTGTGAGCCCTCTTCCCTGCCCTCGGGGATGGGGACAGGAAGCCTCCCTGCTGCTTTGCGCTTCTCCAGCCGGAGGTCAAGGCTGGAGAGCACCGAGCGAGGCAGACGGCGCCGGCGCTGCTGCCAAGATCGATTGGGTGCAGCCGGCAGCCAGGCTGGCCCCTGGAAAGCTGGGAAAGGAGGAGGGGGAGAGATGGGAACCGACCTTGCAGTCGTCCTGAGGGCTCCCATCAGGCTTCCTTCTCTGTTATCCAGATGGTGTGTTTAGCTTTTCCAAGTGGATTTGGGGGTTAAGCAGGCTTGGTTACATGAGTGCTGAGCCCAGCTCTGGGCTCCTCAGCTTAGGAAAGATGTTGAGGTGCTGGAAGGTGTCCAGAGAAGGGCAAGAAAGCTGGGGAGGGGTCTGGAGCACAGCCCTGGGAGGAGAGGCTGAGGGAGCTGGGGTTGCTTAGCCTGGAGCAGAGGAGGCTCAGGGGAGACCTTCTTGCTCTCTCCAACTCCCTGAAGGTAGACTTGAGGGTGCTGGGGGAGGAGAAGCTCACCAGGAGCTCTCAGAGTGCACTTGCAGCCCAGAGAGCCAAGCAGAGCCTGGGCTGCAGCAAGAGAAGTGTGGCCAGCAGGGCCAGGGAGGGGATTCTCCCCCCTCTGCTCAGCTCTGGGGAGACCCCACCTGGAGTACTGCCTCCAGCTCTGGAGCCCCTATGACAAGAAGGATATGGAGGTGCTGGAAGGTGTCCAGAGAAGGGCCATGAGGAGGAGCAGAGGGCTGGAGCTGCTCTGCTGTGAGGACAGACTGAGGGAGTTGGGGCTGTTCAGTCTGGAGAAGAGAAGGCTCTGAGGTGACCTCATTGTGGCCTTCCAGGATCTGCAGGGGGCTACAAGCAGGCTGGGGAGGGACTGCTCAGGATCTCAGGGAGTGATAGGACTTGGGGGGAATGGAATGAAGCTGGAGGTGGGGAGATTCAGGCTGGAGGTGAGGAGGAAGTTCTTCCCCATGAGAGTGGTGAAGCCCTGGAATGGGTTGTCCAGGGAGGTGGTTGGGGCCCCAGCCCTGGAGGTGTTTAAGCCCAGGCTGGACGAGGCTCTGGGCAGCCTGATCTAGTGTGGGGTGTCCCTGCCTATGGCAGGGGGGTTGGAACTAGATGATCCTTGTGGTCCCTTCCAACCCTAACTGATACTATGATACTATGATAAGGGAGGTTGGAGCCAGGTGGGGGTTGGTCTCTTCTCCCAGGCAGGCAGCCAGCACCAGAACAAGAGGGCAGATTCTCAAGCTGTGCCAGGGGAGGTTCAGGCTGGAGGTGAGGGGGAAATTCTTCCCAGCAAGAGAGATTTGCCTTTAGAATGTGCTGCCCAGGGAGGTGGTGGAGTCCCCATCCCTGGAGGTGTTTAGGAAGAGCCTGGCTGAGGCACTTGGTGCCATGGTTGAGTTGATCAGATGATGTGGGGTGATAGGTTGGACTTGGTGATCTCAAAGGTCTCTTCCAACCTGGTTAATTCTATTCTATTCTATTCTATTCTATTCTATTCTATTCTATTCTATTCTATTCTATTCTATTCTATTCTATTCTATTCTATTCTATTCTATTCTACTCTACTCTACTCTACTCTACTCTACTCCATTCCATTCCATTCCATTCCATTCCATTCCATTCCATTCCATACCACATCTGGAGGATTGTGTCCTGTTCTGGGCATGGTTTAGTTGATCAGAGGGTGTTGGGGGATAGGTTGGACTTGATGATCTCTGAGGTCTTTCCCAACCTGGTTAATTCTGGGGTTTGGCTCTGGGGGCTTTGTGTGAAGGGTTGATGCAGTTGGGGGTTGGGGGGCTCAGGCCAGAGGTGCTGTGCAAAGAGGGTTTGCAGGTTGGGTGTGGAATGATGTGGGGTTAAAAAGAGGGAGTGGTTGTCAGGCTCCATGGGAGGTGATGGCAAACTGAGGGTGGTTGGGGCTTGGGAACCCCCAGAGCCCTCCCCACACCCCACAGCCTCACCAGGCAGAAACCTGCTTTTTATCTCTCCAAATGAAGGTATTATTCAACCCAACCTTCTTGCTTTGTGCACAGAGGAATTCCCAAGGCTGGCTTTGGGGGGCTGTAATTATCCCATTACTGTTGCTAATAATGATCAGAAATCCACAGCAGTGCCTAAGCTGTTGGAAAAAGAAAAGCCAAAGGCTTCATTTGGAGTGGAGGCCCTCAGGGGTCAGCCCTGGGAGCAGGCTTGCCTAACATCTTTGCTGGTGCCATGGAGGGTGGCACTGAGAGCACCCTCAGCAGGTTTGCTGAGGACACCAAGCTGTGTGGTGCAGCTGCCAGCTGGAGGGAAGGATCCATCCAGAGGGACCTGGGCAGGCTGCAGAGCTGAGCCCAGGACAACCTCAGGAGGTTCAACAAGGCCAAGGGCAAGGTCCTGCAGCTGGGGCAGGGCAATCCCAGGCACTGCTAGAGGCTGGGCAGGGACTGGCTGGAGAGCAGCCCTGGAGAAAAGGACCTGGGGGTGCTGGGGGGGGAGAAGCTCCACAGGAGCCAGCAGGGAGCACTTGCAGCCCAGAGAGCCAAGCAGAGCCTGGGCTGCAGCAAGAGAAGTGTGGCCAGCAGGGCAGGGAGGGGATTCTGCCCCTCTGCTCCACTCTGCTGAGACCACAGCTGCAGCTCTGGGGCCAGCTCTGGAGCCTCTGTGCCAGGAAGGCTCTGGAGGGGCTGGAAGGTGTCCAGAGAAGGGCCACGAGGAGGAGCAGAGGGCTGGAGCTGCTCTGCTGTGAGCACAGCCTGAGAGAGTTGGGGTTGTGCAGGCTGGAGAGGAGAAGGCTCCCAGGAGACCTTCTGGTGGTCTTCCAGGATCTGCAGGGGGCTCCAGGAAAGCTGGGGAGGGACTTCTGAGGGTGTCAGGGAGGGATAGGAATGGGGGGAATGGAGCAAAACTAGAAGTGGGGAGATTGAGATTGGCTGTGAGGAAGAAGTTGTTCCCCAGGAAGGTGGTGAGAGCCTGGCACAGGCTGCCCAGGGAGGTGGTGGAAGCCTCCAGGCTGGAGGTGTTTGCAGCCAGGCTGGAGGTGGCTGTGAGCAACCTGCTGTGGTGTGAGGTGTCCCTGCCCATGGCAGGGGGGTTGGAACTGGCTGAGCCTTGAGCTCCCTTCCAACCCTGCCAGTTCTGTGCTTGTAAGCAGTGCTGAGCTCTTCACCTTGGGCTGCCCCCTGCAAACCTTTCCCCTTCCCATCCCTATCCCCCAAACCCTCAGGGATGTGGGCTGGCTGGATTTGAAGGGAGGCAATTTGGAGGCTGTAGCTTTCCCTGCTGCCAGCACCTTGCCCTTCTGGATCAAACCTCAGCTCTGACAATGCAGAGCAGGTTTGGAGCAGGTTTTCAGCAGGGGGGGGAAGGGAAGGACTTCTCTGTGGAATTTCAGGACAAGCTGCCAACAACAAACAAGAAACCCCTCAGAACAGGGAGCAAATGCAAAGCTTTTTCCAGCTGGATGTTAAAACCCCTCCACACCTCAGCCCTTTGCTTGCAGTTTGCTTGCTGGAGGAGTCACAGAGAGAACTAATTGGGCTGCTGGCTTTGGGAGGAAGCAGCTGCCCTTTGCCAGGGGATATTTTGTTTCTCCTCTTGGATCTTTACCACCTCCTTTCTGCCTCCCCCAAATGAGGAGCAGCAGCTCTGCCTGGAAGCTCTTCCTCATATCCAGGCAGGTTGTAAATAGGAGAAGGTGCTCTCTGCCTTGATGGATATTCAGCTGCTGCAGCACAGGAGCTTTGCCATGGAGGAGCTCTGGCTGTGAGTGTGTGTGGTTAGGTGTGGAGGGGATGCAAAGAGAGAAGCAGCAAAACAGACAACATGGAGAGGAGAGGAGAGGAGAGGAGAGGAGAGGAGAGGAGAGGAGAGGAGAGGAGAGGAGAGGAGAGGAGAGGAGAGGAGAGCAGAGGAGAGGAGAGGAGAGGAGAGGAGAGGAGAGGAGAGGAGAGGAGAGGATGAGAGGAGAGGGGAGGAGAGGAGAGGAGAGGGAGGAGAGGAGAGGGGAGGAGAGGAGAGGAAGAGGAGAGGAGAGGGAGGAGAGGGGAGGGGAGGGGAGGGTGAGGGGAGGGGAGGGAGGGGAGGGGAGGGGAGGTGGAGGGGAGGGGAGGGGAGGGGAGGGGAGGGGAGGGGAGGGGAGGGAATAAACAGGTTGGAAAAGACCTCAGAGATCATCAAGTCCAAACTTCTCACCCAGGGTTTGCTGGGGTGGGCTTGGTCCTCTTCTCCTTGGGGTCAAGTGATAGAAGGAGAAGAAATGGCTGAAATTGCCCATGCTGAAGCCAGAGGTTAATGAGGGCTTCGGTCCTGGTGCTGAGCATCTCTCTGCCTCCTTCCAGGCTCCCAATTAAAGCTGGAAGAGCAAAGAAAGAAGCTAATGGAGAGGGGAAAAACTCTTCAAAGCTGGGGAGCCCTCACTTGCTCCTTACAAACCCCTGGAAGGAGGTTGGAGCCAGGTGGAGGTTGGGCTCTTCTCCCAAGAAGTGATGGGATGAGAGGAAATGGCACCAGGGGAGGGTTAGGTTGGACATGAGGAACAATTTGTGTCCTGCAAGGGTGGTCAGGCACTGGCTCAGGCTGCCCAGGGAGGTGGTGGAGTCCCCAGCCCTGGAGGTGCTCAAGAAACCTGTGGCCATGGCACCTGGGGCCAAGGTTTGGTGGCCAGGGTGGGCTTGGGCTGCTGGTTGGACTCTTTGAGGTCTTTCCCAACTCATTTCCATGACTCCAACTGGCCCCAACCCTGACCTGCAGCTGCAACTGGGGCTTTGTCTTCCCTTTCTGTTGGGGGAGGGAGATTTTCCTGCTGGTGCTGCCACCTCAGCCAGGTTTTTCCCTTCCCTTTCCCACTCAGTAATATTGGATTAACCCACTTTCTGCCTAGCTGGGGCTGGATTTGCATAATCCCCCTCCCCCTCCCCTGCACAGAGGGCTGCTGGAGCCCCTCAGCTGAAGGCTGCCACTCTGGGGCAGCCCAGCAAATTCTGCTCTGAGAAACCACAGAGAGAGGAGGCTGGACAGATGGGCAGAGGCCAAGGGCAGGAGATTGAACACATCCAAGTGCCAGGTGCTGCACATTGGCCACAGCAACCCCAGGCAGAGCTACAGGCTGGGGGCAGAGTGGCTGAGAGCAGCCAGGCAGAGAGGGACCTGGGGGGAGTGGGTGACAGCAGCTGAACAGGAGCCAGCATTGTGCCCAGGGGGCCAAGAAGGCCAAGGGCATCCTGGCCTGCAGCAGGAAGAGTGTGGCCAGCAGGAGCAGGGAAGTCCTTGTGCCCTGTGCTCAGCACTGCTTAGGCCACACCTGGAGTCCTGTGTCCAGTTCTGGGCTCCTCAGTTAGGAAAGAGGTTGAGCTGCTGGAAGGTGTCCAGAGAAGGGCAACAAAGCTGGGAGGGGTCTGAGCACAGCCCTGGGAGGAGAGGCTGAGGGAGCTGGGGTTGCTTAGCCTGCAGAAGAGGAGGCTCAGGGGAGACCTTCTTGCTCTCTGCAACTCCCTGCAGGGAGGCTGGAGCCAGGTAGGGGTTGGTCTCTTCTCTCAGGCAGGCAGCCAGCCCCAGAACAAGAGGACACAGTCTCAAGCTGTGCCAGGGGAGGTTTAGGCTGGAGGTTAGGAAGAAATTCTTCCCAGAGAGAAAGATTGGCCATGGGAATGTGCTGCCCAGGGAGGTGGTGGAGTCCTCATCCCTGGAGGTGTTCAGGAGGAGACTTGACAGGATGCTTGGTGCCATGGTTTAGTTGATCAGGTGGTGTTGGGTGATAGGTTGGACTTGATGATCTCTAAGGTCTCTTCCAACCTGGTTAATTCAATTCAATTCTATTCTATTCTATTCTATTCTATTCTATTCTATTTTGTTCTATTTTGTTCTATTCTAAGGGGTGGGGGTGAACCCTGACAGTTCTGTGTTTCTTGTTTGGGGTGGCTGAGGGATTGTTCAGTCTGGAGAAAGGGAGGCTGAGGGGAGGCTTCTTTGCGCTCTACAGCTCCCTGAAAGGAGGTTGGAGCCAGGTGGGAGTTGATCTCTTCTCCTCAGTGTCAGATGATAGACCAAGAGGAAAGATAGACCAAGAAAGCTGGGGAGGGACTTCTGAGGGTGTCAGGGAGTGATAGGACTTGGGGGGACAGGGAGTGATAGGACTGGGGGGGATGGAACAAAAGTAGAAATGGGGAGATTGAGATTGGCTGTGAGGAAGAAGTTGTTCCCCAGGAGGGTGGTGAGAGCCTGGCACAGGCTGCCCAGGGAGGTGGTGGAAGCCTCCTGCCTGGAGGTGTTTGCAGCCAGGCTGGAGGTGGCTGTGAGCAACCTGCTGCAGTGTGAGGTGTCCCTGCCCATGGCAGGGGGCTTGGAGCTGGCTGAGCCTCGAGCTCCCTTCAAGTTCTAGGATTCTAGGCTTCTATGATTCCCAACTGCTGAAGCCTCGAGGAGACCCGGGCTGAGCAAAGAGGCTTTTCCCACCACACAAACAGCACCAAGCACCGTCTGCAGAGGTGCTAATTAACATCCAACCCCCTTCCTCCCTGCTGAATTCCTCTCCAGCAGGTGCCTTCTGCCCGGGAAGATGTGCAGGCACAGGTCAGGAAGCCTCTTGCAGCTCGGGGCAAGGGCTCCAAGCCTCTCTGCGGGAGATTTGGGGGTGGGGGGCGGTGGCATCTTTGCAGACGAGCTTGTAATGAGCTGGGGAAGCCACGGAGCTGTCAAGCTGCTGGGCTGGCTCCCGTCGCAGACGTCTCGGGGGTGGCACTCAAGCCCTGATTAGTATGGTCACCGCCGCGCTGCAGCGAGGGCTGGGGGAGAGGGGAGGTGGGGAAGGGGTGGGGGGAGGGAGATGATTTTCTGCAGCAGTGCAGAGCTCTTCAAAATATATCTATTGAAGGGGAAATGAAAAAAAAACCCAACCCCAAAATAATAGAGAAGGAAGAAGGGAGGGGGGGGAAATCTTGGGCTGGCTCTGCGCAGGCATCTGGCAGCGGCGGAGGACGCAGGCAGCCGGCAGCAGGCAGCCTGTGCACACAGCCAGGGGCTCAGCTGAGGCTGTGGTAATTGCAAAGGAAAAGCCAAACCCAAGCTGAAAAATATCCTCCCCCCCCCCCTCCATGTAATGTTGTGGCAGCTTTTTGGTGGCAGGGAAGGGCCGGGAGGTTCCCCCGGAGCACGGCAGAGCGTCCGCGCTCGGCGCCCCGCTGCCCGCCGGGGCCCCCAGGGCTCGGCCTGGGGATGTGTGAACAGGGAGGGCTGGGGAGGGAAGGGAGCCTGAGGGTCCAGGGAGAGTTGTTCTGCCTCGGTTAATTAGTGGTTGGCATTTAGTCTAATTAGCAAGATGGAAAATGACTGGGAGCCGGGGCGGGCGTCGCTGTCTGCAGAGCTCTTGCGCAGGTGTCGCTCTCTGCAGCGCTCAGGGGCTGGGGGCTCTGCTCTCCATGGCGCCTGTGGCCATGGGCACTGCTCTCCATGGCGCCTGTGCCCATGGCACTGCTCTCTGTAGCACCTGTGGCCCATGGGCACTGCTCTCTGTAGCACCTGTGGCCCATGGGCACTGCTCTCTGTAGCACCTGTGGCCCACGGGCACTGCTCTCCATGGCAGCTGTAGCCCATGGGCACTGCTCTCTGTAGCACCTGTGGCCCATGGGCACTGCTCTCCATGGCACCTGTGGCCCACGGGCACTGCTCTCCATGGTGCCTGTGGCCCATGGGCACTGCTCTCCATGGCACCTGTGGCCCATGGGCACTGCTCTCCATGGTACCTGTGGGCCATGAGCACTGCTCTCTGTAGCACCTGTGGGCCATGAGCACTGCTCTCCATGGTACCTGTGGGCCATGCCATGGGCACTGCTCTCTGTAGCACCTGTGGCCCATGGGCACTGCTCTCCATGGCGCCTGTGGCCCATGGGCACTGCTCTCCATGGCACCTGTAGCCCATGAGCACTGCTCTCCATGGTACCTGTGGGCCATGAGCACTGCTCTCCATGGTACCTGTGGCCCATGGGCACTGCTCTCCATGGTACCTGTGGGCCATGAGCACTGCTCTCCATGGTACCTGTGGGCCATGCCATGGGCACTGCTCTCTGTAGCACCTGTGGCCCATGGGCACTGCTATCCATGGCACCCATAGTGCATGGGCACTGCTCTCCATGGCACCTGTGGCCCATGGGTGCTGTTCTCCATGGCACCTGTGGCCCATGGCCATTGCTCTCCATAGCACCCATGGTGCATGAACATTGCTCTCCATGGCACCCATGGTGCATGGCCATTGCTCTCCATGGCACCCATGGTGCATGGCCATTGCTCTCCATAGCACCCATGGTGCATGAACATTGCCTTCCACAGCACCCATGGCACACGATCCTTGCTCTGCACAGCACCCACACACGAGTGTTTCTCTCCATGGCACCCATTAACATCCCCTTTGCACACTGCTGTCCCCAGCCCCCACCCAACAGCTCTGCCTTTGGCGCTCCCCAGCTCGAAGCATGGAGCTTCAAGCTGCAGAGATGTGGTGCTGAGGGCCCTGGGTTCACCCCAGCCTTGCTGCAGTTAGGGCATGGTCAGGCTGGAGGATCCTGCAGGCCTTTTCCACCCCAAACTGCTCTGTGGTTTGATGATTCCAAAGCCTTTCTTCTCCACCCAGGGGCTCTTTGGCTGCTTCCCTGCCTGGGGAACACCCCCAGGCTCCAAACCCCTTGGCCAGGCCAGGCAGGGGCTGATGCATTACAGATGTTGGCAGTGCAGCTCGGAGCTGCCTGATGGATGGTGACAAAGTGTGGTCCCCCCGGGGGCTTCCTCTGCCACTGCCCATTAGGAGCAATGAGCTGTTCCCAGCCCCGGCTGGCGGCTCCCGCGGTGGCTGCAGGCAGGGAAATGTTGCTGGTGACAGTGACAAAGTCGCTGCTCAGAGCAGCAGCAGCTGCAGGGCATCACAGAATGGGTTTGGCTGGGGAGGGGTCTTCAAGATCAGCCAGTTCCAGCCCCCCCCTGCCATGGGCAGGGACACCTCCCACCAGCCCAGCTTGCCCGAGGACTCATCCAGCCTCCAGGCAGGGGACAGCCACAGCCTCCCTGGGCAGCCTGTGCCAGAGTCTCCCCAGCCTCACTCCAAAGAATTTCTTCTTCATCTCCAGTCTCAACCTCCCTTCTCCCAGCTCAAAGCCATTGTTCCTCCTCCTGGCACTCCCAGCCCTTGTCCAAAGTCCCTCCCCAGCTCCCCTGGAGCCCTTTCAGGTACTGGAAGGCTGCTCTGAGGTGTCCCTGGAGCCTTCTCTTCTCCAGGCTGAACAGCCCCACCTCTCTCAGCCTGTCCCCAGCCCTCTGATCATCTTTCTGGCCTCCTCTGAACCCTGTCCAATGGTTCCAGGTCCTCCTTGTGCTGGGGGCTCCAGAGCTGGAGGCAGTGCTGCAGGTGGGGTCTGAGCTGAGCAGAGCAGAGCAGAGGGGCAGAATCCCCTCCCTGTGCTGCTGCTCTCCCTGCTCTGGCTGCAGCTCAGCACACAGCTGCCTGCTGGGCTGCCAGGGACCACTGCTGGCTCCTGGGGAGTCTGCCAGCACCTGACACCTCCATTTTCAGTCTGCATCTGCCCTTCTCACACTCAAACCCACTACCCCTTGCCCTATCCCTGCAAGTCCTCATGAAGAGTCCCTCCCCAGCTTCCTTGCAGGCTCCCATGGGGTGGAGGAACCAAGTGAAGGACACACAATGTGCTGAGCCTGTTGTAAGCCCTTCCTGCACCATATGATGCTGCTGGGAAAGCTCAGAGCCTGGCAAAGTGAGGGATGCTGGGTTGGGGGTACTCAGGAGGAGGCAGGATACTCAGGAGGGGGCAGGATATTCAGGAGGAGCCAGGATACTCAGGAGGAGGAAGGATACTCAGGAGGGGGCAGGATAGTCAGGAGGAGCCAAGCTGGAGGCACTGGGCTGCTTCTTTCTTACCTCCAGCTCCTAGAAAGCATCTCCCAGCCAGTCCCAAGCCCCCTCCAAACTTTCAAGGCATGAAGCTGGTCCACTTGGAGGGGGAGGAAAAAAAAAACCCTCCACCAAATCTGGAGCTTTAGCAGTGGAGAAATTCTTTCTGATGGGAGAAAAGCTGCTGATGGAGAGCTCTTGGCCCAGTGACCACGAGAGGTCTGACTTGTGCCATCCATCTCCAGCCTGCCTTGGGTCGTTGCTGTGCCTGGGAGGTGATCATTTAAATGTCAGTGTGGGGAACTCCTTTCATTCCTCACGCTGAGGAGGGGACAGAAGGTCACAGAGCAGCAGCAGCAGCAGCAGAGCTCATTGAGCTTCTCTGCTGCTGCTGCTGCTGCTGCTGCTGCTGCTGCTGCTGCTGCTGCTGCTGCTGCTGGCTGAGGGCATCCCTCCAGCTCCAGGGCTGCACCTCCCAA